>NC_091298.1:32899493-33034493 GCF_038502225.1 Cherax quadricarinatus
GGTCACACTACACATACATGTACACGTTTATTTATACACACTCATCTGAGTTTTTTATATTTTAACTTGATAGTTCTTGTTTCTTATTACTTTTCCTTCTATATGAGGCCTGGTCACAGACCGGGCCGCGGGGGCGTTGACCCCCGGAACTCTCTCCAGGTAAATTCCAGGTAAACATGCTCAGCATAATACACCACCAAATGCTCTGCACAATACACCACCACATGCTCTGCACAATACACCACCACATTCTCTGCACAATACACCACCACATTCTCTGCACAATACACCACCACATGCTCTGCACAATACACCACATGCTCTGCACAATACACCACATGCTCTGCACAATACACCACCACATGCTCTGCACAATACACCACATGCTCTGCACAATACACCACATGCTCTGCACAATACACCACCACATGCTCTGCACAATATACCACCACATGCTCTGCACAATACACCACCACATTCTCTGCACAATGCACCACCACATTCTCTACACAATACTCTAATCACATGCTCTGCCCAATTCACCACCACATGCTTTGCACAATACACCACCACATGCTCTGTACTATACACCACTATATACTCAGCATAATACACCACCACATGCTCTGTACTATACACCACTATATGCTCAGCATAATACACCACCACATGCTCAGCATAATACACCACCAAATGCTCTGCACAATATATCACCACCTGCTCTGCACAATACACTACCACATGCTCTGTACTATACACCACTATATGCTCAACATAATACACCACCACATGCTCAGCATAATACACCACCACATGCTCAGCATAATACACCACATGATCAGCATAATACACCATCGAATGCTCTGCACAATACACCACCACATGCTCAGCATAATACACCATCGCATCCTCTGCACAATGCACCGTCACATGCTCAGCATCATGAACTACCAATTCATCCGCACCATGAATCAGAATGTGCTTTAAATACTGAAACATGCAACACTGTGCACCACCACTTGTAGCACCACATACGACACTTGCAGTACCACATACAACACTGTGCTCCACCACATGAGACTGCTAACGGAGACGTGATTGACAAGATCGTTATTACACGTAAAGATGTTTGTCAGAGTTACCAATACGACAACCTGTTGCGTTGGAAATTAATCTTTTATTCAGGGATGAACGACTATAATGAGTACTGAAGCGTGTTGCTCTGAGTTGCTGTCCTAAACAGCTTTGTGGATGACCAATTACAGTTGAATGTTATTGTCTGTAGTATCTTTGTGGATGACCAATTACAGTTGAATGTTATTGTCTGTAGTATCTTTGTGGATGACCAATTACAGTTGAATGTTATTGTCTGTAGTATCTTTGTGGATGACCAATTACAACTGATTGTTATTATCTTCAAAAATAGGTTTTCTGAACTAGCATGAGTGACTTACTGTCTTTAACGAGAACATTACTGTTTAATATTGAGTGATAGTTTCTATCGTTAAAGAATGGTTGATTAAGTGAGACATAGATTTATACTTTATGAATAAATAATTTAGTATAATTCATATTGAACATAAGAAATAACTCAAACACTTCCCGTCTTATTAGAAAGCTTTCTCGAGCAAATTAAAGAGACTAGGAGGAAAAGTCTATTTGATTTTTCAAATCAAGTCGCATTAGAGGCAATCAAGAGACTTTCTGCTGATGGAAAAGCCAATTACAGACTCCTTAACGATTTCCTTAATGGGAGATCAAATTTTACTGGCATTATACTCTGCTGAAATTCTACTTATGTTCAGTGTGGGAATAACTGTGTTGGTCTCGATACTTTTATTACGACGTTTCGTCCAACACTTTATCAAGTAGTGGAGGAAATATATATATATATATATATATATATATATATATATATATATATATATATATATATATATATATATATATATATATATATATATTATTAGTTGAGTTTTTGTCCTTTCTCATAATACACTGGCCATTTATATTTGTTTCATAATTTCTATGAAGGTGCATGCTGGCCCTAGAGTGTTTTTTTACAATTTTAAATAATGTATATGCTCCTAGACTAGGCAAGTCATTTACCAATTAGGAGCCAAGACTTTTATTTACGTTACGCAGCCAAAAAGCGTAACACGTATTACAAACTTAGCTGGCAGCACAACTGTAAAAGGAAACATGTGAATGTACACTGACGACATATAATGAACACTCAACTTTAAACTCCCTGTTTGATTATGGATTAGCTTCCACTTAGTAACAGAGTAGAGTATTAATATTCTATATGATCAGAGATTAAGTTCCCTTGAGACTTGCATCTCAGAGCTAGCTAGTATAAAAGGTAATTAAACGTCAAACTAAATTAAAATATTCTGAGACTGGTCTAGGGAAATTAATGTCTAGAAACATCAGCTACAGCATAAAATCATTAAAATATTAGGAAACAGATATTCCAGGAAGTTACTCATGAGGGGCTACATAACAACTATTGTATGATCAATAATCTAATATTTATTACATTAATATTTAAAGCAAAGCGTGTAAGATAAAGTGAAAGATTGTCAGTACAGTGAATAAAGTCATCACGCTCTGGTTTAACTTTATTAAAATATGCAAATCTATAAAAGAATAGAATAACACAGGTAAATATTAAATTAGAAGATTGATTCACCATTAAGTTAAATATATATTAATAAGCAAAAGCGGTGGTTGTCAGATGGCTTGTATACAAAATTGGCACAAAGAAATATATACCTGTATGAATATGATATAATAAGTCTAACGCAATGAATAGTACAAACAAAGATAATAACTTAAATAAACATACAACAAAGATAAATAACTTAAATAAACATACAACCTACTCTACACACATTACTACATACAAGTACACATTTACTCAGTACTCACATTAGCTCACCAGCACACTGCTACTAGTGAGTGAAACAAAATATATAAACATTTATAAACAGGGAGGCTCAATGACATCCTCTACCCCTTCATGCTGGTCTGTCTCCCAACAGGCAAATAACACCATACGAGTATTCTCCCAAAGCATAATTAAACAAGCCTCTGCACACTAGAGCCTTACAGATAAACATGAGAGCACTTTAACCGATAAAATAACCTATGGTATAAACTTACAAAAAAACACCATCCCTACAAAACACAAACCGTGACGTCTAGGACATCTTGCTGCAGGTGTTGTGCTCCACAAACTGCCTCACACACACCTCACTCTCCTCTCCTGGCCACTCTGACTGACCAGGAATAATACACGTCTGGTTTCAGAACAGTATCGGAAACTGACATTTTATACGGAGCGTTTTTTTTTTTTTGCACAAAATATTCACGTCTCACTCAGCTAGCTGGATCCAGTCGGCTGCAGCAAGTCACCCATAACTAGTAGTTTTAAGCTCTACCCGTGTGAGCTCTTCTGGCCACCTCAGCTAGTGTATCCACCATTGCTCTGTGTGTGTGTGTGTGTGTGTGTGTGTGTGTGTGTGTGTGTGTGTGTGTGTGTGTGTGTGTGTGTGTGTGTGTGTGTGTGTGTGTGTGTGTGTGTGTGTGTGTGCGCGCGCATGTGTGTGTGTCTGTGAATGTGTGTGCCTGTCTGTCTATCTGCGTGTGTGTGTTTCTGTGTGCCCGTGTCTGTGTATTTGTACTAGTGTGCTTCTTTGTGTATACTCATATGCATTTGCAGGGGTGAAATCATTGTCCTTGGCCTTCTCGCCTTCTAGCCGCTCCCGGGCTTCTTCTGTCCTCGCTACATGACCCTATCAAGCTGCCTCATCTTAAAACTACGACTGCGTCGTGCATCTGTAAGTTTTGTTGTCTTGGTCGTTCCACTTAACCACACAAAGACCAAATAAATATTTAGTAATAACTATGCCTCATCTGCATTTTTAACTTCCTGCTGTTTCCTCGAGTACCTGACTTGTGATCTTGTAAGCATGTAATGTGTCATACTTCTGCTTGTTAGTATCGTCAGATTTATATCCTTTTTTGTATGCTCAGGGCTCATGCTTATCCCCAGTGTAACCTTATGTACTTTTTCTAGCTTCTTTACATGCTTTAGTAGATGTTCTACTAATACTGGTAGTACTCGATTTCCTCTGCTAGTTATTTCGTACTCAAGAAATTGTGCTTAGACCTAGAATCGACTCTTGTGGAACCCCTCTCGTCACATGTGCCCATTCCGACTTCTAGACATTCACGCATTGTTTCCTTCCTGTTAAGTATTCCTTGATGTTCTGTAATGCTTTTCTCATTATTCCTGTGTGTTCCATGTGCCTCTATCCCACTCTCTTGTGTAGTACTTCTTATGGTCCAGAAATATGTAGTCCACTCATGCATGTCTTGCTTAACTATCGATACTTGTCGTAGAACTCTTCCAGATTTGTGAGACAAGATTTACCATCTCTAAAACCAATCTGGTTTGGTTCTTATTTATGTGCCTACTACTCTTCATGTGTTCCACCATTTTTCTCATTTCTTCTCTATAACTATGCATATACTGCATGCCACTCACACTGGCCTGTAGTTTACTAATACTTGTGTCTCTCATTTTTAAAAGATTTACTGTTTTCCACTCCTCCGGCAGCTGCAGTCTTTCGATAACCATGTTGAATTTTTCAATAAGTGGTCCACACAGTTCTTCAGGTTCTTCTCTCAGAAACCACACATACATTTTGTCTAGTGTGAAGGTTCACTCAGCTGTATCAAACCCTCAAAGAGTATTTGATATGGCATGATCTTCCCTATGAAAATAAAAAGACAGAATTCAATGATAACATAAGATAAACACTTTTATTAATCATTAAAATTAGTAAAGAATATAAAATACTCAAACATGAAATTAATCTTACTTAGAGCAAAAATGAAATATATGGAAATAATTAGTGATTCAAAGCTAATAAGTATACGCGGATGTAGTGTAGAACGGTGTCGTGCCCATGTTCTGGGCACGTAGCTCTGAAATGTAGTTTGGAACGCCGAGCCGTTGTTGATGATTGGGGGAGGGGGAGGGTTACAGCTGGTCGTGACTGTAGACACAGAAGACAGTGTCCCCAACACGCTTATATCTTCCGTCGAGAAGAGGTTGGCGGATCCTCTGACTACCACAATACTGTTGAAGCAGATAAGCAGCCAGTCAAGAACCACCATGAACGCTGTGTAGTTACAACTGGAAGAAGGCTGTTTGAATGGTATGTAGCTGACTGGGTGGTCGGCTACGTTTGGAAGGGGGACCAGTGTAGGCAGAGAGGTGAAGGTGACGTCTCCGATCTTGGCAAGATAAAGGCTACCCATATTTTTATCCCGCATGAGCCGGATGATTCCAGCGAACAATCAAGGCTAAAAATTAAAAAAAAAAAACCTACAATTACACTCCACTCGATAAATCACTCACACGATAGGTGTACGACCTTTAAAAGAAATGGTGAGGATTAAAAGATGACATAACACTACGTAAATTTAAAACAAGGCAGGAGTTAATTGGTCTAAAACCTTAAACAAGAGCTTCACTCTTGTTGAAAGCAACTTAACCCAAAACATAATTTAGACAAAGTGGAACGAATACTTGCAGATTTGATGGGAGCCGCAAGTCAAGTGACTAACCAAAGGTTGGAGACACACACGTCACCTCCCACCGGATGCAGACGGGGGGCGGGGGAGTGTAGCAAGAACTATGCACCCACCCTCACTGAACCACCAGACTCACCAACATACTACCACCTCCAATCATTCATACTTCCATCACTCCTATCTAATGAACTTTTCCCTCGCACTAGTCACCTCGCCTTCCAGGTATATCGCTTGCTCAGTAGCTTCTTCACCCCTTTTCCATTCATGTGCACTGCGTTCAATGCCTGATGCACTGGTGATCTGTTCTTATTTCCACCAATAATTCTTCCCTCACAGGCTTCCAGCGCATTTCTAGTAATCTCTTCTCTTTCCTTCTAGTTTTTTCAACTTTTTGTTTACCCTTGTCTTCTGTCTTAAGTTGCTCCATAACAACCTTGGCACAAATTTGACTTTAAATTGCTCTGTGGTTTTCTCATTGTCGTTCAGCCACTCATTTTACTAATTCATCTTCATGTCTGGCTCTTCGGCTTGTTTTTCCCTATTCTCATCGTTCTCTGCTTCCAATATTTCTTCCACTCTCAGGCACGTTTAGCTTGTTGTCTCACATTGCATCTAAGAGAACCATCGGCTCAAGTTGTTCTTGTCTGTACCTCTTCGGCTTCTCAGCATGAATGTATCCTCTGTCTCCTGGCACTTTTCAGATTCAAACACCATTATTCTTTCTTTGTCTTGCTCTGTTTCAAGTTGTTCTCCACTTATTAATTGCCGCGTGCTCGCATGGTCTTCTTTTCTGAAATCAGGTTCGTCTCTTCCTTTACACTCAGTTTTTCTCTTCACAAACACTTTCCACGAGGAATTCAGACTTTAGTGCAGAGTTATTGTCCACCTCATCAGAATCACATACAGTGAATGCTGGGTTCAGCCTCACTAGTTCGTCCCATACTCTCTTAAGTTGTGTCTTCTACTTGCTGACTCATGAAACTTTCCATCATCATCTCGAACACCTGAGCCTCAGACCCCTTTGTGGCTCCTGACTCCCTAGTCTGTTTTCTTGTGGTTGAAGTCCCACATGATCAGTAGTTTTGGTTTGCCTTTGTGGACTCTTCTAGCCCCATCTGCAATCGTGTCCACATCTGTTGCTGTCATTATTTTTCTGGCTTGGTCTCCTTCTGACTAGTACGGGATTGCACGACACTGTTGCCACCACCTTTGCTATCCCAGTTCTGAATGTTTCTACTATTGTACGTAGTCATTTAACCTTTATACATTTATTATTCAAATCTCTTAAAAAATAAACAGGTTCATGATTAGCAATGATATTCCACCTATTCAGTTTAGTCTCTCCTTTTAATTATACGATATCTTTCTGGAATGATCGCATCTGGTATCACCTCTGTGAGCGTTGTCTCCATAACTGCCATCATTTCTGGTAATCCCTCTATTATGTGATCTTTCTATTCATCACTCTAGTTCGTTATTCCAACTGCCAGGCCTTCAGTTTCCTCTCTGTTACTGTGCTCTGGTTTACACATGCGTGTTCACCTTGTCCTTGGCCATGTGTAATTGAAGCAGGTGGGGATACAGCTAAAGGTGGACATTGGGCATAATGGTGGGGGCTGGTTTTCAGGAGAGTTCTTGCACTAGCAAGAGTATCGGAGGAGGAGGAAGGGGAGGAAGGTAAAAAGAGGAAAGAATGGAGGTTGGGGGAGGGGGTGAGTGTAAAAGATAGTTCTGCACTAGTGGTAAGGGATAGGAAGGTGTAGGTGAATTATTGAGTTTTAGTGTGAATGATGGAAGCAGCGGCTCTAAGGATTGTGCGGGCCTGAGTTTGGTGTACCACGTGAGGCTGAACGTCCAAATGTTGAGCTTTCACCAATGCTCTTACATTCTCTGGTTCTCTTCTTTGTCTTCGATGGTTTCTTATTCTATTCCTCGTCCGTTAAATCTTTTGTACTGCTTTGCTCCATCAATATTGGTTTCTGTTTCAAGGTTCAATGTCATACAATTTCTGTTACAGTTTCTGGCTGGTTGCATTTTGTCTCTTGCTTACTTTCCAGTTCTTTGTAAATCTCCACCCTCACTACCTATATGTTCAATTTAATGTCCTTTTAGTCTTCTATAGGCCATGAATCATCAGCGACCCCTTTATTTCCTCCTCCCATTTCATTTCCTTCTTGCGTTGCTTTTGTATATAATTTCCTTTGCTTTTCACTTGAGAACATTTCCACCAATATTTTTTTTTCTATCTTTGCCCTTTGTTCTATTCCCTCACTAAGAGTATCTGCTTCTGTCTCAAGATTCACACTTCTTTTTCATCATTCCCTCTATCTTTAGCTTTTTGAGACCTCTCAAGCTATGTATATGTTTTACTGCAAAAATAAGTCTTCCTTAAGCATCTTGTCTGAGTTCAATATTCCTCTATATTTTCCTTCATCGTTATACAAATATTATGCAGTTTTAATCCCCACTCTTCATACATCATATTATGTGTTCGAATTAAGCAAACATTAGTTCCTTCTATGTGTTCTGACATTCATGTTCAATTGGTGGAAAAATATCCTTGTCTTAAGTATGAGGCCATATGAGAGTACTCGTGGTGTTATACTCACCTAATTCTGCTTGCAGGGTCTAGTCTCAGCTCCTAACCCCATTCTTAAATTACAGACGCCGGTATTATTGGGTCCTGTTCAGGTGGGCCCTATCATAACTGCTCATGTATGTATGTACAGAGTTAGACTCTACCACTGCATCATCCACCTCATTCTATTTACCTTCTGAGACTGAAAATGTATTTCCTGTCATTCCTGTGGTTCATCTTTGTCTTTAGTTTCCATCTATGTCCCCTCGCACCTTTCCTCTCTCATTTTAAAATGTCTGTCTCTTATCTGTTCTGTCAAAATCTTATGAATCTTCTATGCTGCAATTATGCCTCCCTAATCTTTCTTCTAAATTCGTTATGTTCATTTCCTGTAGTCTCTCTTCATTGCTCTATTCCTCCATGACAGGCCTAACATGTCACTTACAGAGTCCTAAAAGATTCTGTAGTGAGGTTTCTGAACTTAGGTATCATCGCATATGCTACAGATAATTTGTTATTTATATGCACTTCTAGTGATATGGTGGCTATGATGTTGACTCCGAAATCCTTCTCCATGAGTGATACTTGTAGTCTTCTGCCTCTCAAGCTGTATTGTGTCCAGTCACTTCTTCCCATGACATTGTGATTCCTTGGATTGAACACCAGTAACCACTTGTTTGACCACTCTTGCAATTTGTCAAGATCAACTTATAACATGTCTCTGTCCTCTTCAGTTTGTATTCTTCTCATTAGTTTTGTATTATTAGCCAACAATCCCCTCTGGCAGGTCATTAGCATTTATTATGAATATTAAAGGTTCTAGAGCCGATCCTTGAGAGCTCCCCTTGTTACACTTTCCCATCATGAATCATTTGCCCATCCCATCACCCACTTTCTTCAGTTCATAAAGTATTCCCTGATTCACTGCAGGACTTTACCTCATAGCCCTGTGTCAAATATTTTCTTACAGCCCAAAAATCTGCAGCAATTCATCATTGTTTTTCTTAATCGATTTCTGGATATTCTGTCATAGAACTCCAGTAGCTTAGTGAGGCAAGACTTACATTACTTGTGTGTTGGCTCTGTACAAAAACGTCCCACCTCTCTAGATGTTCAACTAAACTTTTCCTAATTATGTTTTCCAATACTTAGGAAACTATACATGTTAATGATACTGGCCTATATTTCTTTGCCTTTTGTCTGGCCCCGTGCTTGTATGTTGACAGTCTTCCAGATGTTCGGTATTTTTTCCGTCTACAGGAACATGTAGATATATTGCTATAGGTTCACATAGTTCTTCTACTCCTCCTTTCACTATCTTTGCTGAAATGCCATCAGATAATTTGGTTTACGATTTTTTTTTAACTTTTCTGGAAGTTTCATTACTTCCCCCTTTGATACTTGAATTCTGTCCAGCAAATGCTAATTAGCCCATTCAGAACTTAAGTCTGGAATCATCCTTGTTTCTTCAATGAATACCTCATTAAATCTTCTGCTTAATTTCTTGCAAACTTCTCTGTCATCTTCAGATTCTTTCTTCAGCATTATACTTGGTCTTGAACAATCATCAGACCTTTAGTCTGATAGTGCCAATGCTACTATGTCATTCTCATAGTAACTTTCGGCTTCTCTTCTTATCCTTGCAAATTTATCCCATGCTGTTCTTTCTCTATATTTTCTGCTTTCATTTATGTTCTGTACATTTTCCAGGGCCTTTTGCACATTCTTTTATCCTCTCTGCACCTCCTGTTAGGAACGAACCTTGTTCTTTCTTTCAGGCTCGTTCAGACAAGGACCTGCATCATTTCATGGGTTGTTTGTCCAGTCAGTTCTGTATTCCATTTGATTGCATTTAGAAAACGTTTTATCTTTACATACCGCCCTCTTCTGTAATCTAGGTTACTATGTGTTCTCTCTCTTTTCCTCACTTACTCCACTATCAAATAATGAAAGCTGAGCATCATGTGATCACTAGCTTCTAGTGGTAACCCATATTCAGTTTCATGAATGTTAGATTCATTTGAAGTGAAAAGATCAAATCGAACTGAATCACCCCATGTCCTTCCTCTTGTGGATTCTCTGACATGCTGGGTCATGAAATTTTCCATAACTACAGCCAACAGTTTTGTTCTCAATGTTTCTGACTTTCCGTATGAGCCAGAAATGTTGAGTCCATTTGTGGCTGAAATGGCCTACAATCAGTAGCTTTACTGATTTCTTATTTTCTTTGCTGCTTTTCGAGAATTTGTATTGTGGCTCGGTTATCATTACACTCCTGCTGTGGCTCAGTAGACGGTTATATACCATTACTAATATTGACTTGGGTTCCCCAAGGTACAAGGTAATAAATAAATAAATATATATATATATATATATATATATATATATATATATATATATATATATATATATATATATATATATATATATATATATATATATATATATATATATATATATATATATATGCAATAAGATCACAGTAAACAGGTGATTTCAGAATATGCAAAACAATCACTCTGAAAGAATAGAGAAATTCCAAGCGCTTTCGTGACTACTCACATTATCAAGGAACTATGTGTACGAATGGTATATAATACCGACAAGATGAGAGTAAGACACATGTGCAACATCTGGGTATCTTTATTGTAGACGTTTCGCCATCCAGTGGCTTTATCAATACAAATTCCAGGACCTACTTCCACTGGGGAATCCCGCCCACCAGTGAATTTGCCCTCGTCTGCTTCACCTGACGTTACTATATAAGCGCCAGGATTCTTTCTTCTGCTTCAGAATCTCCACGACTATGGTGCTGTTCGCACCTACTCCTAGGTTGAGGGACTGATTACCTCATCTTCTGTACATAGTTCTACTGTCTTCAAGTTAGGTCCTGGAATTTGTATTGATAAAGCCACTGGATGGCGAAACGTCTACAATAAAGATACCCAGATGTTGCACATGTGTCTTACTCTCATCTTGTCGGTATTATATACCATTCGTACACAACTTGTCAGACACTGCAACATCATGGAATCTTAATTCTGAGGACATGAACATAACCTTCACAACTACGACAACTACTACTACTACAACTAACCCATCTCTTTGGGAAGGACCTACTTCCACTGGGGAATCCCGCCCACCAGTGAATTTGCCCTCGTCTGCTTCACCTGACGTTACTATATAAGCGCCAGGATTCTTTCTTCTGCTTCAGAATCTCCACGACTATGGTGCTGTTCGCACCTACTCCTAGGTTGAGGGACTGATTACCTCATCTTCTGTACATAGTTCTACTGTCTTCAAGTTATGTCCTGGAATTTGTATTGATAAAGCCACTGGATGGCGAAACGTCTACAATAAAGATACCCAGATGTTGCACATGTGTCTTACTCTTATCAAGGAACTATCCTTGATAATGTGAGTAGTCACGAAAGCGCTTGGAATTTCTCTTTTCTTTCAGAGTGGTTGTTTTGCATATATATATATATATATATATATATATATATATATATATATATATATATATATATATATATATATATATATATATATATATATATACATATATATATATATATATATATATATATAAAGTAGTGAAATTCCAAGCCGAGCAGGTAAAACTTGCGATGCTGGCTTAAAAAGCAACGCTTTTCTTGCTGAATAAGGCAAGGGTAAATTATTAAATGCAATAACTTCGCAAAAATCATTCTGAGCCCAACGAAAAAGTATATTTCAATGTGTATCTTTATTAATAAATTATTGTAAACTTATCTAAAATATATTTAGTTGGATTAGGCTAAATTAAATTGCGCTTGTTATTATAGACATTGGTAAGACTTCTAACTTTTTTGGTACAAAATTATTAATTTTTACATTAACATAAATGAAAAAATTATGTCTTTAAACGTTTATGAGAAAATTTTAGAAAGGACATAATTTTATACGAGTTCTTGCTAATTTACCAATTTGTACTCACCTATTTGTGGTTGTAGGGGTCGAGTCATAGCTCCTGTCCCCTCCTCTTCACTGATGGCTACTAGGTCCTCCCTCTCCCTGCTCCATGAGCTTCATCAAACCTCGTCTTAAAACTATGTATGGTTCCTGCCTCCACTACGTCACTTTCCAGAATACTCCACTTCCTGACAACTTTATGTTTGAAGAAACACTTTAACCTTCCTTTGACACATATGAGTCTTCAACTTCCAATTGTGACCCTTCGTTTCTGTGTCCCATCTCCGGAACATCCTGTTTCTGTTCACCTTGTCAATTCCTCGCACTATTTTATATATCGCTACTATGTCTCCCTTAACCCTCCTGTCCTCCATTGTCCTCAGGCCGATTCCCCATAATCTTTCTTTGTAGGACATTCCGCTTAGCTCTTTGACTAGTCTTGTTGCAAACCTTTGCACTTTCTTTAATTTCTTGACGTGCTTGACTAGGGGTGGGTTCCAAACTGGTGCTGCATACTCCATTATGGGCCTGACGTACACAATGTAGAGTCTTGAACGATTCCACACTGAGGCATCGGAACGCTATTCTTAGGGTTTGCCAGGCGCCTATATGCTGCAGCAGTTGATGTGCACCTCAGGAGATGTACTATGAATTATACTCACCCCATGATCCTTTTCCTTGAGTGAGGTTCGCAGTCTTTGGCCGCCAAGCCTATACTTTGTCTACGGTCTTCTTTGCCCTTCCCCGATCTTCATGACTTTGCATTTGGCGGGGTTAAAATCGAGGAGCCAGTTGCGGGACCAGGCTTGCAGCCTGTACAGATCTTTTGTAGTTCCGTCTGATCCTCATCCTGTTTAACTCTCCTCACTAACATCACATCATTTGCAAACATGGACGCTTCTGAGTCTATCCCTTCCGTCGTGTCATTCACATATTCCCAAAACAGCACTGGTCCTTGGACTGACCCCTCTGTAAGCCCGCTCGTCACAGGCGCCCTCTCTGACACCTCCCTGCGTACCATGATTCGTTTATGTCGCCCTACCAATTATTGTCAGATCCATTGCAGTGCCTTTACTGTTATATGTGCCTGACCTCTAGCTTTTTCACTAATCTCTTGTGAGTAACTGTGTCAAAAGCATTCTTGCAGTCCAAGAACATACAATCTATCCACCCCTCTCTCTCTCTCTTGTCTTACTTCCGTTACCTTGTCATAAAACTCCAGTAGGTTTGTGACACAGTATTTCCCTTTTCTGAAACCGTGCTGGGTGTCATTTGTAAGCTTGTTCCTTTCTAGGTGCTCCACCACTCTCTTCGTGATAATCTTCTCCACGTCAGTGACACTGGTCTGTAGCTTAATGCCTTGTGTCTCCTTTCTTAAAAACTGGAACTATATTTGCTGTCTTCCATACCTCAGGTAGCTGCCCACTGTCAATGGATGTTGAAAATTGTTATTAGTGGCACACACAGTGTCTCTGCTCCCTCTCTAAGGACCCATAGAGAGATGTCCGGTCCTTTGAGGTATCAAATTCACGTAACGGCGTCGTCACCTCCATGGTTGTGTGTATTTCGTTCAGCACTTGTTGATGTACCCTCCCTGTTTTGACTTATTGGAGTCCTTCCTGTCTCCACTCTAAATACTTCTTTAAACTTCATGTTGACCTCCTCACATACTTCTTGGTCATTTCTAGTAAACCCCCATCCATCCTTCCTCAACCTGATTACCTGGTCTTTGACTGTTTTCTTCCTGATGTGGTTATGCAACAGTTTCAGGTCAGACTTGACCTTCGATGCTATGTCATTTTCATATTGCCACTTTGCTTCGCTGCTTATCTGTGCACACTCGTTTCTGGCTCTTCGTCTAATCTTTTTATTTTCCTGGGTCCTTTGTCTTCTGCACTTTTCCCATTCTCTAGCACACTGTTTGCCTTCCTACACCTTTGGGTGAACCAAGGGCTCGTTCTAGTGTTCCCATTATTTTCAGTTTCCTTAGGAACAAACCTCTCCTCTGCCTCCTTGCATTTTCTTGTCACGTAGTCCATCGTTTTGTTTCCTGATTTTCCTACCAATTATCTTTCGCACTGACCCTCTTGCAGGAAGTTACCCATGCCTGTGTAGTACCCCCTATTGAACTATGTCATCATTAGCTCCGAAGGGCCTGTCGTACGTGATGTCCTCGATGTCCGAACTACTCAAAGTGAATACTTAGTACAGTCTTGCTGGTTCGTCCTCACGTCTCTCTCTGGTACCACATCCATCATCTTAGCTCTCCATGTTTTGGGACTCTCATGTGGCTCCAGGTTTCACCAATCTCCTTATGATTGAAATCACCCATAACTAGAAACTTTGCTTTGAGCTCTGTGAGTTTTTCTGGCCACCTCAGCTAGTGTCTCCACCATTGCTATGTTGCTTTCTTCATATTCATTTCTTGGGCTCCTGCAGTTCTGTGGTGGGTTGTATATCACTGCAATTGCCAGACAGAATTGTTCCAACCATGTAGTCTCTTTCGCCCATTCCATCCATTTCTTCCATTTCCTCAAATCCCCACCGATTTTTTATGAGCAGTGCAACTCCTCCTTTCCCTATGCTTCCTCTATCTTTCCTCAGGATCTGATATCCGGGTGGAAAAATTGCCTCTGTTATCAACCTGGTGCGTTTCGTTTCTGTGAGTTCTATTATGTCTGGCGATGTGTCTTTGGTTCTTTCATGCCACTCCTCACATTCATTTGTTATTGCATCCGCGTTTGTATACCAAACCCTCAACTTCTTTTTTAAAACTGTATTCATGGGTGTACTTTGGGGTTGGGGGAGCGGAAACCTAACGAGGAACTATGGGGGATTTCTGTGAAGGTGGAGTTTTTTGATGAGAGGGTGGGAGCAATGGGTGTGGCATGTTGGTTTTGGGTTATATTGTTTGATTGCATTGGGTTGTCAAGGTTGAGGGCTTTCTGTAGGTGGGTCTGAGGGAGGTTGCATTTCCTCTTCCTCTGGAGTCACGGTTCTCCTGCCCATCTCCGTGTGTTGTGTGTGTTGTGTGTGTTGTGTGTGTTGTGTGTGTGTGTGTGTGTGTGTGTGTGTGTGTGTGTGTGTGTGTGTATGTGTGTGTGTGTGTATGTGTGTGTGTGTGTGTGTGTGTGTGTGTGTGTGTGTGTGTGTGTGTGTGTGTGTGTGTGTGTGTCCTTGCACGTGCATTACAGAAAATGAGGCTGGGCTTTTGAGTTATGGGAACAACTTTCTAGGGGCTTGCTTCTGTTTGCTACTCGTGGCTCAGGGATATTTGGTAACAATCATATAATTCTGGTATAACCTGGTTCGGGTTAGGTGGAAACATACGCAAAATACATAATACCTGTTAACTCCATTCACCTAACAACAGAAGGGAACATGTCTGTGTGGTAGTCGACTGTTGGGGGTCACGTTCAGGAAGGATACGTATACTTTAAATACAGTTTAACTTTGAAATGAAATTAGAAACCAACTCTTATCCTTTAAATTTCTCTGCACGAACAAAAATATCGCACCCAATTTGCCATTTGTCAGTTTTATTGTCATTATTTTACTGAAGGAATATTGCACCTTTATAGTGCTATGCATCGCTGACGACAGTAAATAAAGAGTTAATGGTAATATTGAAGCTTGCCGTTGACGTTAAAACAGGAATAAAGGTTGCTCACTGCAAATGGAACACTTGCAAATGCAACACAAAGAACTGATGATCGTAATATGCTTTTAGCTCTCTGATGTTCGAGAACTGAACTCTCATTATACCCATAATCCTCGTTTGTCCTCGACTCGCTTCGTTATACCCACAGTCCTCTTTTGTCCTTGACTCTTCATTGTACCCACAGACCTCGTGTGTCCTCGACTTTCATCATTATACCCACAACCCTCGTGTGTTCTCAACTCACATCATTATACACACAAGCCTTCTTGCGTTCACAACCCACATCATTATACACAGAAACTATTTTGTGTTCTCAACTCTCATCATTATTTTTAATAAATAACAAAAAAGGCACAATACCGTGACTGGAACGATACACAAATAACCCGCACATAAAAGAGAGAAGCTTACGACGACGTTTCGGTCCGACTTGGACCATTTACAAAGTCACACTAACCAGAAGTGGAGCAGGACGGCTATATATAGGCAGGAAGAGGTGGTGGTAGTAGTAGTAGTAGTGCAAGAATGGTATATAATACCGACAAGATGAAATCACGACACATGCGCAACACCCGGGCAGCATCATCGTAGACGTTTCGCCATCCAGCCAGCCACTGGATGGCGAAACGTCCACAACAAAGACAACCAGACGCCACGCATGTCATAATTTCATCAGTAGTAGAAGTAGTAGTAGTAGTAGTAGAAGAGGTAGTAGTAGCGGTAGTGGTAGAAGTGGGGAATAAGGAGGACGAGTCAGTCAAATACAAAGGAAGGGGAGCACTGCAAGAGAGCAAGGTGCTCTCCCTCTGTGGGCACCTAGCTCTCTTGCAGTGCTCCCCTTCCTTTCTTCTTCTTCTAATGACCAGAGCTTTGGTAAGATGGGTAAGGAAGAAGGATGGGTAAGGATGGAAATATTGGAAAAGGGTTGGAGGGGGGGGGGAGGTAGGATATAAAAGGTAAGTGGCCCAACCACTTTGGTGTAAGTTAAAAAGTGTATGTAAATTGATAATATATTCTTTAAGGGGTATAATACTAACCCATCAGAGTCACATAGATATAATAAGTATATAAGTACATGACTCTGAATTGGTAGTAGTTATACAAGTTGCAATTGCTTTTTTTTTTTTTTTTTTTTTTTTTTTTTTTTTTTTTTTTTTTTTTTTTTTTTTTTTTTTTTTTTTTTTTTTTTTTCGCGATTGCACAACGGATATTTATACAACAAGAAAGGCAATAATTTTCTGGCCGCTTTATAAGCTCGTGACAATAGCATCTTATGGTGGTGTCCAACAATAGTCAATAGCATAATTTTACATTAGAAAGTTATTTAAGATGTCTCCCTAATTGGGGGCGATGATTTTCTCAGTATACATAGAAGGGTTCTGGTGGTATCCAATCTTCTTCGTCAGGTAAGTTACTCAAAATCATGGGTCGAGGGTAATCATCTTTATGAATAAAACGACGAACCCTCTGTGGGAGAGTCATTCTTTGAGTCCTGTGAGGCGGAGTATTGATGGTGTAATCGGTGGTATTTATCACTTGTATAGGATGTTCTCTATCTGGCATGTATAGTTCTTGCATTGTATAAAGTTGTTTCTTTTTTAGGGTGTCAAGGCGTACATTTATGGCAGTAATATCTTGTTGTGTGTGTAAATCTGCCATTTTAACTCTGTCTCTCCTCCTGGTATCGGTAATAAAGCGAAGAGCTCTATTCTGGACCCTTTGTAACCGTAGCATATTGGTCTTTGTTGTTAATGACATTGGGACACAAGGGTATTCAAGTATAGGTCTTATTATCATTTTATACAGGTGTTTTTTGACATGTTGAGGGGCTTGATTGAATCGAAAGAGTCTGCTAAGACCAGCTTTGGCTGTGTTGATCTTTTTAGTTACATGAGATGTTGAGTGGAGCAACCTGTCTATTTCATATCCCAAGATCTGTTAGGGTTTCTAATGGCTACAGGTGTACCTCTGATGGAGATACCCCCTTTATCTTCGATGGTTGATGCAAAACATCCTATCGTGCTAACAAGGACCTTGTCAGGATTAGTCGTAATTCTCCATTTCTTCTCCCAATTAGATGTTCGACGAAGTTCAATATTCATTTTTTCTATGACTCTCTCATACTTGTATTTTCCTGTTACTGTTGACTGACTCGTCCTCCTTATTCCCCACTTCTACCACTACCACTACTACTACCTCTTCTACTACTACTACTACTTCTACTACTGATGAAATTAAGACATGCGCGGCGTCTGGTTGTCTTTGTTGTGGACGTTTCGCCATCTAGTGGCTGGCTGGATGGCGAAACGTCTACGATGGTGATGCCCGGGTGTTGCGCATGTGTCGTGATTTCATCTTGTCGGTATTATATACCATTCTTGCACTACTACTACTACTACTACTACTACTACTACTACCACCACCACCTCTTCCTGCCTATATATAGTCGTCCTGCTCCACTTCAGGTTAGTGTGACTTTGTAAATGGTCCAAGTAGGACCGAAACGTCGTCGTAAGCTTCTCTCTTTTATGTGCGGGTTATTTGTGTATTATTTTTAATGTCTTGTTTAGTCTGTCATTGTGTCTTCAACTCTCATAATGATATACAGTGTCCTGATGTCTCCACTTGTATATTGTTGTGTCCTCGTCTCCAGTCGTATCCTCCTTTGTCCTCATTTAGTATAGTGACATTAACTGTTTTATTGCATCCACTTAAGTCGTTTTATCATCACCTTTTATGAAAAACACACACACACACGGGGCCAGGAGCTGAGTATCGACCCCTGCAACCACAACTGAGTACACACACACTTACATTTACACACACACACAACAAACAAGAGTGAGGAGAGGCATTAACGACTTATGGAGGCATCCCCAGGCGTGATATTCCCCTAGCAGGTCCTGAGGATACGACAAAAGGAACAGAGTAGAATGAAGAGTTGCACTGCTCATCAAAAACCAGTGAAGTTTCGAGGAGATGGGAGGAATGAACAGAGGAGAAGCAGATAACTACATAGTAGGAACATTTCAGACCGGGGGGTCACAAGGTGGTGATAACTGTGATGTACAATCCGCCACTGGAAAACAAAAAGGCCATGACAAAAGTACGATGAGAGCAACAGAGCAATACTGGATATACTAACTAAGGTGGCCAAAACGGCCCACATGGATAGGAAAAAGTTACTTTTCACTGGGATTTCAACCACAAGGAGATTGACAAGGAAAACCTGCATCTACATGGTAGCCCAGAAACATGAAGGGTTATGATGCTGGAGGCGGTACTAGAAAACTTATGCACCAACATGTTTGGAACACATCCAGAGAAAGAGGTGGGATGAACCAGCAAGGCTGGACCTCGTATTCACCTTGATCAGATTCGACAGAGGAGATATTACATACGATAGTCCCCTTGGCGATAGTAACCGAGAGGTCGTGACTTTCGAATACCTAGCTGAGTTGACAGTGTAGGAAGAAGAAACATGGGAAGAAGGGGACTACACAGACATCAGGCAATTTCTATTACAAGTGCAGTAGGGAACATAACTGGAGGGAAAACAGTAAAACGATGGAACACGTGACCACAAACTGAAGGAAGAGAGAGAAGAAGTTCGTACCAAGGGGCAACAGAAACAATATGAAGAACAGAGTGAGCACATAGTTTACCCAGATGTGTAGAGAAGCCAGAGCCAAGTGTGATAGAGTATGGAAAAATGTAGAAATAAAGGGCTCAGGAAAGTAAGGAGTTGAGCTGATGAGTCAGAAACGAATAAGCATGGATGAGGAGAGAGGCCCAGCGTCAGTTTGAGAATGAGATAGCATCAAAAGCCAAATCTGACCGAGTTGTTATATAGCCACAACATGAGGAAAACAACAGTCAGGGACCATGCAAACAGGATTAGGAAAGGAGAAGGGGAGCTCACAAGTAATGACCAGGAGGTATGTGAAGAACTCAGCACTAGATTTAGTGATATATTCTCAGAGAACACAGAAGGGCTTCCAGTAAACCGAGACAGTAGGGTACACCAACAAGTGTTAAACACACTGCACATTATGGAGGAGGCGGCGAAGGAACTGCTAGGTGAAGTATATACCCAAAAGGCAGTGGGCCCAGATAACATCTCTTTATTTTCTTAACTATTTGTTCTCATTTGTGGTTGCAGGGGTCGAAACATAGCTACTGGCCCTTCCTCTTCACTGATCGCTACTAAGTTCTCTCCCTTATTCACAAGCTTTAACGTACCTCTTAAAGCTATATATGGATCCTGCCTCCATTCCATCATTCTCCAGACTGTTCCACTTCCTGACAACTCTCTGAATGAAGATATACTTTCTAACATCCCTGTGACTCATCTGAGTTTTAAACTCTCTCCCATCTCCGAAGCATTCTGTCCCTATGCACCTTGTCAATTCCTCTCGTTTTTTAATATGTCGTTTACATGTCCCACCTATCTCTCCTGTCCTACATTGTTGTCAGGTTGATTTCTCTTAACCTCTCCTCATAGGACATGCTCCTCAGCTCCGTGTTTATTCTTGCTGCAAACCTTTGCACTTTCTCTAATTTCTTGATGTGTTTGAACAGGTATGTGTTCCATACTGGTGCTACATATTCAGATATGTTCGGTATGATGCTCACTCCATGATCCTTTTCCTTGAGTGAGGTTCTCAGCCTTTGACCTTTGAGGTTGTTCTCTGTCCACGGTCTTCGTTTTCCTTTCCAAAGCGTCATAACTTTGCACTTGATGGGGATAAACTCGAGCAACCATTTGTCAGACCAGGCTTGCAGTCTGTCCAGATCTACTTGTAGGCGTACCTGATCCTCGTCCGCTTGTATTCTCATCATTGGCTTCACATCGTCTGCGAACATGGACGCTTTTGAAACTATATCTTCCGTCTTTCACATATTCAAGAAATTGCAGCGGACCTAGGACTGACCCTTGTGGAAACCCGCTGGACATTTGCACTCACTCTGACACCTAGTCTCGTACTAACACACGTTGTTTCCTTCCTGTCACGTATTTCTTGATCCATTGCAGGACTTCTCTTGCTATTCCTGCTTGCTTCTCTAGTTTTTCAGTCCGTCTCATGTGTGGTACTGAGTAGAAAGCCGTCATGCAACTCAAAAAGATGTAGTCTACCCATCCCTCTTTCTCCTGTCATACTTTTGTTACCTTGTCGTAGAACTCCATTAGGTTTGTGACGCAGGGTTTCCCTTCCTTGAAGCCGTCCTATTTGTCATGTTTGAGCCCTTTCCTTTCGAGGTGCTCTACCATTCTTCTCCTAATAATCTCCATAACTTTACATAAAATTCATGGTAACGACACAGGTCTGTAATGTGTTCTGAGGGAGGGAGTATAGGCAGTGTATGTGCAGCTAACAACAATCTTCGACAAATCTATCGAAACAAGGTAAATGCCAGAGGTGTGGAAGACAAAAGTAGTCCCAATTTTTAAGAAAGGAGAGAGAGACGCAGAATTAAACTACAGACTAATGTTACTGGTATGTGCAGTAAGCAAAGTCAAGGAGAAGATTATCAGGAGAAAAGTGGTGGAACACCTAGAAAGGACTGGGCTCATACATGACAACCAGCACGGATTCACAAACCAAATAGAATTCTGTGACAATGTAACAGAAGAAAGAAAGGAGAGCGTGAGAAGTATAGATTACATTTTGACTTTAAGAATACTAAAGCACCCCACAAGAGACTGATACAAAAGCTAGAGGAGCAGGCAGGGAAAGCTTGGTAACGAAACAGGGAATATCTGACAGGAAGGAAACAACAAATGATAGTACGTGACGAGGTGTCAGAATGGGCGCATGTATCGAATGGGGTTCCACAAGGGTCTAGGGCCGGTGTGGGGAATTAAGGCAGTGTGCATTTTTGGTCATAGCTGAGTTGGGTTAGTAGTCCCTCATTTCAGCCGTGAGTACCGGTCTGAAGCTTGCTGCAACACTTCAGGGTAAATCAATGGGGTACTGAGCCTATACCTCACAGTAGGCAGTGTATGGCAGCCGATGGTGGTAATCATAGGTTGTGGGTGGCCAATCCCTGCACGGGTATACAGAGTACAGATGAATATTCAAGGTCTCTAATACTAACGCGGAGGTAGAAGGCCGGGAATCACCTGAGATATACCTGGTGAGGCACACAACTGCCTGGTTCAGCTAATGAGACCCTTGCTTGCGGTGATCGTAGTGTGACGACTGTATTCATCACATAAAGTTCATGTGGAGTAGTCGCCCGTCTCACTGCTGAAATGTGACTAACTGGTCGTTGGCTCAGCCTACCGGCACTCAGACTGCCGGCTGGGGTGCCTAAGCATAATTAATGTATGGAATGTATAATGACTACAGTAAACTGACGACTATTTTTAACTTATCTTAAATCTGCATAGTAGTAATGTAGTAATAGTAGTTTATAATTAGCCTAGGAGTACAATATATCTTTGATATACATTTGAAGAGTTTCAAGAGTTTCACTAGTCTCGGAGCCCGGTTGTGGGCCAGGCTCGTCTGGTGCTTCACTGGTCAACCAGGCTGTTGCTGCTGGAGGCCCGCTGCCCCACATATTCATGATAGCCTTGCTGATCTGGCACCTCGCGAAGATATTTCTCCAGTTTCTCTTGAAGGCTTCTACACTTGTTCCAGCCGTGTGTCTGATATCTTCTGGTAAGATGTTGAATAGTCTGGGTTCCCGGATGTTGATACAGTGTTCCCTTATTGTCCACACCGCTTCCCTGCTCCTCACTGGAGACTACTTCTTAGTAATTAAGTATATACAGAACTGACACCTCTCAAGCCGTCGTCCTCCCTTCCCTACATTTCCCCTCCTGGGGGATGGACATAACAGATTCTGGAAAATACCGATATTTTCCACACTCGGAGGGAATGGGGAGGGGGGTGTTCTTTGACAGTCAAACAAGGTCATGGGCTACCTTGCCCTGTGGCGTCCCTGAGCTATCGAAGGCTCCGTCGGGGTCGCTGGGTGACTCATGGGGTGCATCCCTGGATGGGCAACCCAGGGTAGGTGACCTTGGACAGTTGGTGGAGGCCACACAGCGACTTTACACCCGTGGTGTACAGTGGAAATGGGGAACGTCAATGGTGCCGACCTGCCTCCCGTGTCTAAATGAATGGTTGCTATTTAAGTCAAGATCGCAAGTTCTGCCTATTCGGCACGACATATATATATATATATATATATATATATATATATATATATATATATATATATATATATATATATATATATATATATATATATATATATATATATATATATATATATATATATGTCGTGCCGAATAAGCAGAACTTGCGATTATGGCTTAAATAGCAACGCTCATCTTGCCATATAGGACAAGCGAAAATTTGGGTATGCAATAATTTCGCCAAAATGATTCTGAACCTAACGAAAAAAATATATTTCACTGTGTTTGTTTAGTATTAAATTATTGCAAACAAATCTAAAATATATTTAGCTGGGTTAGGCTAAAATAAGTTGTGCTTGTTATAATAAGGTTAGGTAAGTTTTCTAAGATTCTTTTGGAGAAAAATTAAATTTTTTTACATTAACATTAATGAAAAAATATATCTTTAAACGTATAAGAGAAAATTTTAGAAAGGACTTAGTTTCAAATGAGTTCTTACTAATTGACCAGTTTTATATATTCGGCACGACATACGTTTATTGTCTTCTCTGAGGATGAGGGTCCCCATTCCAGCTATAGAGGTGGTACTTCTCTCTCACTCTCTCTCTCTCTCTCTCTCTCTCTCTCTCTCTCTCTCTCTCTCTCCCTCTCTCTCTCTGTATATATATATATATATATAGTAGGTAGTAGGTAGGTAGACAGCAACCACCCAAGGAAGTACTACCGTCCTGCCAGATGATTGTGGAACAGAAACCTGTAACTGTTTTACATGATGGTAAGATTGCTGGTGTCTTTTTCTGTCTCATAAACACGCTAGATAACAGGGATATCTTGCTACTCCTACTTACACTTTGGTCACACCTCACAGACACGCACATGCATATATATATAAATATATATGTATATATATATATATATATATATATATATATATATATATATATATATATATATATATATATATATATATATATATATATATATATATATATATATATATATATATATATATATATATATATATATATATATATATATATATATATATACACATACATATAGGTTTTTCTCTTTTTTCTAAATAGCTCTTGTTCTTTATTTCTTCTATTGTCCATGGGGAAGTGGAAAAGCATCTTTCCTCCGTAAGCCATGCGTGTCGTATGAGGCGACTAAAATGCCGGGAGCGATGGGCTAGTAACCTCTTCTCCTGTAAACATTTATTAAAAAAGAGAAGAAAAACTTTATAAAACTGGGATGCTTGAATGTGCGTGGATGTAGTACAGATGACAAGAAACAGATGATTGCTGATGTTATGAATGAAAAGAAGTTGGATGTCCTGGCCCTAAGCGAAATAAAGCTGAAGGGGGTAGGGGAGTTTCGGTGGGGAGAAATAAATGGGATTAAATCTGGAGTATCTGAGAGAGTTAGAGCTAAGGAAGGGATAGCAATAATGTTGAAGGATCAGTTATAGAAGGAGAAAAGAGAATATGAATGTGTAAATTCAAGGATTATGTGGATTAAAGTAAAGGTTGGATGCGAAAATTGGGTCATAATAAGCGTGTATGCACCTGGAAAAGAGAGGAATATAGAGGAGAGAGAAAGATTTTGGGAGATGTTAAGTGAATGTATAGGAACCTTTGAACAAAGTGAGAGAGTAATTGTGGTAGGTGATCTGAATGCTAAAGTGGGAGAAACTTTTAGAGAGGGTGTGGTAGATAAGTTTGGGGTGTCAGGTGTAAATGATAATGGGAGTCCTTTGATTGAACTATGTATGGAATGGGGGTTTAGTTATAGGTAATACATATTTTAAGAAAAAGAGAATAAATAAGTATACAAGATATGATGTAGGGCGAAATGACAGTAGTTTGTTGGATTATGTATTGGCAGATAGAAGACTGTTGAGTAGACTTCAGGATGTACATGTTTATAGAGTTAACACAGATATATCAGATCACTTTTTAGTTGTAGCTACAATGAGAGTAAAAGGTAGATGGGATACAAGGAGAATAGAAGCATCAGGGAAGATAGAGATGAGGGTTTATAAACTAAAAGAGGAGGCAGTTAGGGTAAGATATAAACAGCTATTCGAGGATAGATGGGCTAATGAGAGCATACGCAATGGGCTCGAAGAGGTATGGGGTAGGTTTGAAAATGTAGTGTTAGAGTGTTCAGTAGAAGTTTGTGGTTACAGGAAAGTGGGTGCGGGAGGGAAGAGGAGCGATTGGTGAAATGATGATATAAAGAGAGTAGTAAGGGAGAAAAAGTTAGCATATGAGAAGTTTTCACAAAGTAGAAGTGGTGCAAGGAGGGAAGAGTATATGGAAAAAAAGAGAGAGGTTAAGAGAGTGGTGAAGCAATGTAAAAAGAGAGCAAATGAGAGAGTGGGTGAGATGTTATCAACACATTTTGTTGAAAATAAGAAAAAGTTTTGAAGTGAGATTAACAAGTTGAGGAAGCCTAGAGAACAAATGGATTTGTCAGTTAAAAATAGAAGAGGAGAGTTATTAAATGGAGAGTTAGAGGTATTGGGAAGATGGAGGGAATATTTTGAGGACTTGTTAAATGATGATGAAGATAGGGAAGCTGTGATTTCGTGTATAGGGCAAGGAGGAATAACATCTTGTAGGAGTGAGGAAGAGCCAGTTGCGAGTGTGGGGGAAGTTCGTGAGGCAGTAGGTAAAATGAAAGGGGGTAAAGCAGCTGGGATTGATGGGATAAAGATAGAAATGTTAAAAGCAGGTGAGGATATAGTTTTGGAGTGGTTGGTGCTATTATTTAATAAATGTATGGAAGAGGGTAAGGTACCTATGGATTGGCAGAGAGCATGCATAGTTCCTTTGTATAAAGGCAAAGGGGACAAAAGAGAGTGCAAAAATTATAGGGGGATAAGTCTGTTGAGTATACATGGTAAAGTGTATGGTAGAGTTATTATTGAAAGAATTAAGAGAAAGACGGAGAATAGGATAACAGATGAATAAGGAGGCTTTAGGAAAGGTAGGGGGTGTGTGGACCAGGTGTTTACAGTGAAACATACAAGTGAACAGTATTTAGATAAGGCTAAAGAGGTTTTTGTGGCATTTATGGATTTGACAAAGGCGTATGACAGGGTGGATAGGGGGGCAATGTGGTAGATGTTGCAGGTGTATGGTATAGGAGGTAGGTTACTGAAAGCAGTGAAGAGTTTTTACGAGGATAGTGAGGCTCAAGTTAGAGTATGTAGGAAAGAGGGAGATTATTTCCCAGTAAAAGTTGACTTTAGACAAGGATGTGTGATGTCACCGTGATTGTTTAATATATTTATAGATGGGGTTGTAAGAGAAGTAATTGCGAGGGTGTTGGCAAGAGGCGTGGAGTTAAAAGATAAAGAACCACACATAAAGTGGGAGTTGTCACAGTTGCTCTTTGCTGATGACACTGTGCTCTTGGAAGATTCTGAAGAGCAGTTGCAGAAGTTGGTGGGTGAATTTGGTAGGGTATGTAAAAGAAGAAAATTAAAAGTGAACACAGGAAAGAGTAAGGTTATGAGGATAACAAAAAGATTAGGTAATGAAAGATTGGATATCAGATTGGAGGGAGAGAGTATGGAGGAGGTGATTGTATTCAGATATTTGGGAGTGGACGTGTCAGCGGATGGATCTATGAAAGATGAGGTGAATCACAGAAATGATAAGGGGAAAAGGGTGAGCGGTGCACTTAGGAGTCTGTGGAGACAAAGAACTTTGTCCTTGGAGGCAAAGAGGGGAATGTATGAGAGTATACTTTTACCAACGCTCTTATATGGGTGTGAAGCATGGGTGATGAATGTTGCAGCGAGGAGAAGGCTGGAGGCTGTGGAGATGTCATGTCTGAGGACAATGTGTGGTGTGAATATAATGCAGAGAATTCGTAGTTTGGAAGTTAGGAGGAGGTGCTTGATTACCAAAACTGTTGTCCAGAGGGCTGAGGAAGGGTTGTTGAGATGGTTCGGACATATAGAGAGAATGGAGCGAAGCAGAATGACTTCAAGAGTGTATCAGTCTCTAGTGGAAGGAAGGCGGGGAAGGGGTCGGTCTAGGAAGTGTTGGAGGGAGGGGGTAAAGGATGTTTTGTGTGCGAGGGGCTTGGACTTCCAGCGGGCATGCGTGAGTGTGTTTGATAGGAGTGAATGGAGACAAATGGTTTTTAATACTTGTCTTGCTGTTGGAGTGCAAGCAAAGTAACATTTATGAAGGAATTCAGGGAAACCGGCAGGCCGGACTTGAGTCCTGGAGATGAGAAGTACAGTGCCTGCACTCTGAAGGAGGGGTGTTAATGCTGCACTTTAAAAACTGTAGTGTAAAGCACCCTTCTGGCAAGACAGCGATGGAGTGAATGATGGTGAAAGTTTTTCTTTTTCGGGCCACCCTGCCTTGGTGGGAATCTGCCAGTGTGTTAATAAAATAAAAAAAAAATATATATATATATATAGTAGTAGGTTGGTAGACAGCAATCACCCAGGGTGGTAGTACCGTCCTGCCAAGCGACTGTGAAACAATAGCCTGTAATTGTTTTACATGATGGTAGGATTGCTGGTGTCTTTTGTCTTTCTCATAAATATGTAAGATTACAGGTACGTCTTGCTACTTCTGCTTACACTTTGGTCACACTACACGTACATGTACATGTTTATTTATACACACTCATCTGAGTTTTCTTTGATTTTATCTTACTTGTTCTTGGTCTTATTACTTTTCCTTTTATATCCACGGGGAAGTGGAATAAGAAGAAGAAAATTGTCAAAGTGGGAAGCCTGAATGTGCGTGGATGTTGTGCAAATAAGAAAGAGATGATTGTGGATGTTATGAATGAGAAGAAGCTGGATGTCCTGGCTTTAAGTGAAACAAAGCTGAAGGGGATGGGAGAGTTTCATTTGAGAGGAATAAATGGAATTAGGTCAAGGGTTTCAATTAGAGTTAGAGCTAAAGAAGGAGTGGCAATAACGTTGAAGGATAAGTTATGGCAGGAAAATAGGGACTATAAATGTATTAATTAAAGGATTATGTGGAGTAAAATAAAGGTTGGATGTGAAAAGTGGGTTATAGTAAGCCTATATGCACTTGGAGAATAGCGAAGTGTAGAGGAGAGAGAGAGATTTTGGGAAATGTTGAGTGAATGCGTGGGGAGTTTTCAACCAAGTGTGAGAGTAATGGTGGTTGGGGATTTCAGTGCTAAAGTGGGCAAAAATGTTGTGGAGGGAGTAGTAGGTAAATTTGGGGTGCCAGAGGTAAATGAAAATGGGGAGCCTTTAATTGAGCTATGTGTAGAAAGAGGTTTGGTAATAAGTAATGCATATTTTATGAAGAGGATAAATAAATATACAAGGTATGATGTAGCACGTAATGAAAGTAGTTTGTTAGATTATGTATTGGTGGATAAAAGGTTAATGGGTAGGCTACAGGATGTACACGTTTATAGAGTGGCAACTGATATATCGGATCATTATTTAGTTGTAGCTACAGTTAGAGTAAGAGGTAGATGGGAAAAGAGGAAAATGGCAACAACAAGAAAGAGGGAGGTGAGAGTGTATAAACTAAGGGAGGAGGTAGTTCGGGTGAGATGTAAGCAGCTATTGGCAGAAAGGTGGGCTGGTGCAAGTATGAGTAGTGGTGGGGTTGAAGAGGGTTGGAATAATTTTAAAAATGCAGTATTAGAATGTGGGGCAGAAGTTTGTTGTTATAGGAGGGTGGGTGCAGGAGGAAAGAGGAATGATTGGTGGAATGATGAAGTAAAGGGCGTGATAAAAGAGAAAAAAATAGCTTATGAGAGGTTTTTTACAAAGCAGAAGTGTTAAAAGAAGAGTAGAGTATATGGAGAGTAAAAGAAAGGTAAAGAGAGTGGTGAGAGAGTGCAAAAGAAGAGCAGATGATAGAGTGGGAGAGGCACTGTCAAGAAATTTTAATGAAAATAAGAAAAAAAATTTGTAGTTAAACAAGTTAAGAAAGGCTAGAGAACGAATGGATTTGTAAGTTAAAAACAGAGTAGGGGAGTTAGTAGATGGGGAGATGGAGGTTTTGGGTATATGGTGAGAATATTTTGAGGAACTTTCAAATGTCGACGAAGGAAGGGAAGCGGTAATTTCATGCACTGGCCAGCGAGGTATACCATCTTTTAGGAGTGAAGAAGAGCAGGAGGAGGTGCGTGAGGCATTTCGAAGAATGAAAGGGGGTAAAGCAGCTGAAACTGACGAGATCATGACAGAAATGTTAAAAGCAGGGGGGGGGGATATAGTGTTGGAGTGGTTGGTATTTTTTTTAATAAATGTATGAAAGAGGGGAAGGTACCTAGGGATTTGCGGAGAGCATGTATAGTCCCTTTATATAAAGGGAAGGGGGACAAAAAATATTGTAAAAATTACAGAGGAATAAGTTTACTGAGTATACGAGGAAAAGTGTATGGTAGAGTTATAATTGAAAGAATTAGAGGTAAGACAGAATGTAGGATTGTGGTTGAGCAAGGAGGTTTCAAAGTGGGTAGGGGATGTGTAGATCAAGTGTTTACATTGAAGCATATATGTGAACAGTATTTAGATAAAGGAAGGAAAGCTTTTATTGCATTTATGGATTTAGAAAAGGCATATGATAGAGTGGATAGGGGAGCAATGTGGCAGATTTTGCAAGTATATGGAATAGGTGGTAAGTTACTAAATGCTGTAAAGAGTTTTTATGAGGATAGTGAGGCTCAGTTTAGGGTGTGTAGAAGTGAGGGAGATTACTTCCCGGTAAAAGTAGGTCTTAGACAGGGATGTGTAATGTCACAATGGTTGTTTAATATATTTATAGATGGGGTTGTAAAAGAAGTAAATGCTAGGGTGTTCTGGAGAGGGGTGGGATTAAATTTGGGGAATCAAATACAAAATGGCAATTGACACAGTTGCTTTTTGCTGATGATACTGTGCTTATGGGAGATTCTAAAGAAAAATTGCAAAGGTTAGTGGATGAGTTTGGGAGTGTGTGTAAAGGTAGAAAGTTGAAAGTGAACATAGAAAAGAGTAAGGTGATGAGGGTATCAAATGATTTAGATAAAGAAAAAATGGATATCAAATTGGGAAGGAGTAAGGAAGAGGTGAATGTTTTCAGATACTTGGGAGTTGACGTGTCGGCGGATGGATTTATGAAGGATGAGGTTAATCATATAATTGATGAGGGAAAAAGGGTGAGTGGTGCGTTGAGGTATACGTGGAGACAAATAACTTTATCTATGGAAGCAAAGAAGGGAATGTATGAAAGTAATAGTAGTACCAACACCCTTATATGGGTGTGAAGCTTGGGTTGTGAATGCAGCAGCGAGGAGGCGGTTGGAGGCAGTGGAGATGTCCTGTTCAAGGGCAATGTGTGGAGTAAATATTATGCAGAAAATTCGGAGTGTGAAAATTAGAAGAAGGTGTGGAGTTAATAAAAGTATTAGTCAGAGGGCTGAAGAGGGGTTGTTTAGGTGGTTTGGTCATTTAGAAAGAATGGATCGAAGTAGAATGACATGGAAAGCATTTAAATCTGTAGGGAAAGGAAGGCGAGGTAGGGGTCGTCCACGAAAAGGTTGGAAGGGATAAGGGAGGTTTTGTGGGCGAGGGGCTTGGACTTCCTGCAGAGGTGCATGAGCATGTTCGATAGGAGTGAATGGAGACGAACGGTATTTGGGACCTGACGATCTGTTGCAGTGTGAGCAGGGTAATATTTAGTAAAGGGATTCAGAGAAACCGGTTATTTTTATATAGACGGACTTGAGTCCTGGAAATGGGAAGTACAATGCCTGCACTCTAAAGGAGGGGCACGGGATATTAGCAGATTGTTGTGTATCTTTATACGTAGATGCTTCTAAACTGTTGTGTTCTGAACACCTCTGCATAAACAGTGATTATGTGTGAGTGAAGTGACAGTGTTCAATGATGACGAAAGTATTTTCTTTTTGGAGATTTTCTTTTTTTTTTGGGTCACCCTGTCTCGGTGCGAGATGGCCGACTTGTTAATATATATATATATATATATATATATATATATATATATATATATATATATATATATATATATATATATATATATATATATATATATATATATATATATATATATATATATATATATATATATATATATATATATATATATATATATATGCGAAACAACAACTCTGAAAGAATAGAGAAATTCCAAGCGCTTTCGTGACTACTCACATTATCAAGGAACTATGAAAGTAAAGCATCCAAGGAAGCTATACAAGGGGTCTGGCCAACACCTCACTATCAGATCCCACAACGGTTAAACACCTGACGCGCGCCGGCCCAACTGGACAGGTCCTTTGCACAACTCACCAACAAACTATTCTACCCAAGAAAATTTAAAAATTATTATTTGTCCAGTGTATTATTAAATTCTTCCCAAATTCTATTAATTATAAATGGATCTAATTTATATAAACCAAAGGAAATATTCATATTATTGTCAAAACTGCTTTTTATGAAACAAGATTCAATTATATTCCTGTCGACCATGGACTTGCTTAATACTACTTTCTCAACTTTTTGAAAATCAATTGGATGGTTAAAATCTCTTACATGAATAAATAGAGCATTGGAATCTTGTCCAGTTCTAATGCTATATTTATGTTGTTTTAATCTTAGTTCGAGATTTTTACCAGTTTGACCGTAATAAACTTTATCGCAAATTTTACAAGGAATCTTATAGACACATCCATCAGCATTTTGGGGGGAATTCTTTATCAAAAGTTTTTTTACTGTATCAAGATTTTTGAATACAACTTTAATATTAAAAGTCTTAAGAAGAGAAGGCATATCAACCAAGTTTTCATGGTAAGGGAGAACCAACATATTTTTAGTTGAATAAGGCAGGTTGTCCCTTTTTGGATTGTACAAAAGTATTTCTAGCAACTTTAAAAGATTTATTTATTACATTTCTTGGGTATTTTAAATCATTACCTATTTCATAAATTTTGGATATTTCCTCGTCTATGAACTCAACTCTGTCTTGCCAGAAGGGTGCTTTACACTACAGTTTTTAAACTGCTACATTAACACCCCTCCTTCAGAGTGCAGACACTGTACTTCCCATCTCCAGGGCTCAAGTCCGACCTGCCGGTTTCCCTGAACCCCTTCATAAATGTTACTTTGCTCACACTCCAACAGCACGTCAAGTATTAAAAACCATTTGTCTCCATTCACTCCTATCAAACACGCTCATGCATGTCCGCTGGAAGTCCAAGCCCCTCGCACACAAAACCTCCTTTACCCCCTCCATCCAACCTTTCCTAGGCCGACCCATACCCCTCCTTCCTTCCACTACAGACTGATACACTCTTGAAGTCATTCTGTTTCGCTCCATTCTCTCTACATGTCCGAACCACCTCAACAACCCTTCCTCAGCCCTCTGGACAACAGTTTTGGTAATCCCGCACCTCCTCCTAACTTCCAAACTACGAATTTTCTGCATTATATTCACACCACACATTGCCCTCAGACATGACATATCCAGCCTTCTCCTCACTGCAACATTCATCACCCATGCTTCATACCCATACAGGAGCGTTTGTGAAACTATACTCTCATACATTCCCCTCTTCGCTTCCGAGGACAAAGTTCTTTGTCTCCACAGACTCCTAAGTGCACCGCTCACCCTTTTTCCCTTATCAATTCTGTGATTCACCTCGTCTTTCATAGACCCATGCGCTGACACGTCCACTCCCAAATATCTGAATACATTCACCTCCTCCATACTCTCTCCCTCCAATCTGATATCCAATCTTTCATCACCTAATCTTTTTGTTATCCTCATAACCTTACTCCTTCCTGTATTCACTTTCAATTTTTTTCTTTTACATACCCTACCAAATTCATCCACCAACCTCTGCAACTTCTCTTCAGAATCACCCAAGAGCACAATGTCATCAGCAACGAGCAACTGAGACAACTCCCACTTTATGTGTGATTCTTTATCTTTTAACTCCACGCCTCTTGCCAACACCCTCGCATTTACTTCTCTTACAACCCCATCTATAAATATATTAAACAACCACGGTGACATCACACATCATTGTCTAAGGCCGACTTTTACTGGGAAATAATCTCCCTCTTTCCTACATACTCTAACTTGAGCCTCACTGTCCTCGTAAAAACTCTTCACTGCTTTCAGTAACCTACCTCCTATACCATACATGTGCAATATCTGCCTCATTGCCCCTCTATCCACCCTATCATACGCATTTTCCAAATCCATAAATGCCACAAAAACCTCTTTAGCCTTATCTAAATACTGTTCACTTATATGTTTCACTGTAAACACCTGGTCCACACACCCCCTACCTTTCCTAAAGCCTCCTTGTTCATCTGCTATCCTATTCTCTGTCTTACTCTTAATTCTTTCAGTTATAACTCTACCATACACTTTACCAGGTACACTCAACAGACTTATCTGACTATAATTTTTTGCACTTTCTTTTGTCCCCTTTGCCTTTATACAAAGGAACTATGCATGCTCTCTGCCAATCCCTAGGTACCTTACCCTCTGCCATACATTTATTAAATAATAGCACCAACCACTCTGAAACTATATCCCCACCTACGTTTACCATTTCTATCTTTATCCCATCAATCTCGGCTGCCTTACCCCCTTTCATTTTACCTACTGCCTCACGAACTTCCCCCACACTCACAACTAGCTCTTACTCACTCCTACAAGATGATAATCCTCCTTGCCCTATACACGAAATCACAGCTTCCCTATCTTCATCAACATTCAACAATTCCTCAAAATATTCCCTCCATCTTCCCAATACCTCTTACTCTCCATTTAATAGCTCTCCTTTCCTATTTTTAACTGACAAATCCGTTTGTTCTCTAGGCTTCCTTAACTTGTTAATCTCACTCCAAAACTTTTTCTTATTTTCAACAAAATTTGTTGATAACATCTCACCCACTCTCTCATTTGCTCTCTTTTTACATTGCTTCACCACTCTCTTAACCTCTCTCTTTTTCTCCATATTCTCTTCCCTCCTTGCATCACTTCTACTTTGTAAAAACTTCTCATATGCTAACTTTTTCTCTCTTCCTACTCTCTTCACATCATCATTCCACCAATCGCTCCTCTTCCCTCCCGCACCCACTTTCCTGTAACCACAAACTTCTGCTGAACACTCTAACACTACATTTTTAAACCTACCCCATACCTCTTCGACCCCATTGCCTATGCTCTCATTAGCCCATCTATCCTCCAATAGATGTTTATATCTTACCCTAACTGCCTCCTCTTTTAGTTTATAAACCTTCACCTCTCTCTTACCTGATGCTTCTATTCTCCCTGTATCCCATCCACCTTTTACTCTCAGTGTAGCTACAACTAAAAAGTGATCTGATATATCTGTGGCCCCTCTATAAACATGTACATCCTGAAGTCTACTGAACAGTCTTTTATCTACCAATACATAATCCAACAAACTACTGACATTTCGCCCTACATCATATCTTCTATACTTATTTATCCTCTTTTTGTTAAAATATGTTTTACCTATCACTAAACCCCTTTCTATACAAAGTTCAAAGGGCTCCCATTATCATTTACACCTGGCACCCCAAACTTACCTACCACACCCTCTCTAAAAGTTTCTCCTACTTTAGCATTCAGGCCCCCTACCACAATTACTCTCTCGGTTCAAAGGTTCCTATACATTTACATAACATCTCCCAAAACCTCTCTCTCTCTCTCTCCTCTACATTCCTCTCTCCTCCAGGTGCATACACGCTTATTATGACCCACTTTTCGCATCCAACCTTTACTTTAATCCACATAATCCTTGAATTTACACATACATATTCTCTTTTCTCCCTCCATAACTGATCCTTCAACATCATTGCTACCCCTTCCTTAGCTCTAACTCTTTCAGATACTCCAGATTTAATCCCATACATATATAAGAACATATGAAAGAAGGAACAGTGCAACAGGCCTACTCACCCATGCAAAGCAGGTCCATGTCCCCCCCGGATTAGACCAATGACCCCTCCGGATTAGCCCAATGACACACCCATTCTGATCATCTCCACTCAAGGATGGAGCACTGCACCAGACCCAGCAGCACAAGTTAGTCAGGTCCAACTCACACCCACCCACACCCACTCATGTTTTTATCTAACCTATTTTTAAAACTACACAACGTTTTAGCCTGAATAACTCTACTCGGGAGTTTGTTCCACTCATCCACAACTCTATTACCAAACCAGTGCTTTCCTATATCCTTTCTGAATCTGAATTTTTCCAACTTGAAACCATTGCTGCGAGTCCTGTCTTGGCTGGAAATTTTCTGCACGCTATTTACATCCCCTTTATTTATTCCTGTTTTCCATTTATACTCCTCGATCATATCATCCCTAATTCTACGCCTTTCAAGAGAGTGCAGATTCAGAGCCCTCAGTCTATCCTCATAGGGAAGATTTCTGATACATGGGATCATCTTCGTCATCCTCCTCTGTACGTTTTCCAGAGCATTTATATCCATTCTGCAATACGGTGACCAGAACTGAGCGGCATAGTCTAAATGAGGCCTAACCAAGGATATATAGAGTTGAAGAACAACTTGAGAACTTCTATTATTTATACTTCTAGATATGAAGCCAAGAATTCTGTTAGCTTTATTGTGAACACTAATGCACTGTTGTCTTGGTTTTAAATTACTGCTAACCAGAACTCCTAAATCCTTTTCGCAATCAGTAGTATTAAGATCTACATCATTTAGTTTATATGTGGCATGGTTATTTAACTGTCCAACATTGCGTCAGTCTATTCAAATCATCCTGGAGTGCTCTAGTGTCCTCATTAGAATGAATTGGACGGCTTATTTTGGTGTCATCAGCAAATTTGCTTATGTCGGTATTTATTCCCTCATCTATGTCGTTTAAGTAAATTGTAAACAACATCGGGCCCAACACTGACCCCTGAGGAACACCGCTTGTGACGTGCCCCCATTCTGATTTCTCCCCATTTATGCAAACTCTCTGCTGTCTATTTGTCAGCCATGCCTCTACCTAGGAAAAAATCTCTCCTCCTATTCCGTGTGCCTTAAGTTTCCTCATTAGCCTCTGGTGTGGAACTCTATCGAACGCCTTACTGAAGTCCATATACATAATATCATATTCATTACCATGATCTACCTCCTCAAACACCTTAGTGAAAAAAGTTAGTAAATTCGTAAGACAGGAACGCCCTTTTGTAAAACCGTGTTGAGATTCATTAATCAATCTGTGCCTGTCAAGATGGCTACGAATTGCTTCGGCAATTATTGATTCCATAAATTATTGGTCTATAGTTCGAAGCCAAGGACCTGTCACCAGCCTTGTAAATAGGTATTACATTTGCCATTTTCCACTTATCAGGCACTATGCCAGTTTGTAATGATATGTTAAAAACATTAGCCAAAGGTATGCTAAGTTCCTCTTTACATTCCTTTAACACCCTTGCAAACAGTTCATCAGGGCCTGGGGATTTGTTAGGTTTTAGTTTCTCTATTTGTCTAAGTACCATGTCACTAGTTACCGCAATCGTACATAGTTTATTATCATCTTGTTCTACATAATCTATTATTTCAGGAATATCGCTAGTATTTTCCTGGGTGAAAACTGAGAGGAAGTAGGTATTTAGAATTTCACACACATCCTTATCACTGTCAGTAATCTGATCAGAGTTACTCTTAAGTGGGCCAATCTTGTCCCTAATCTTACTTCTCTATACCTGAAAGAATCCTTTAGGGATAATCGTTGACTCCCTTGCGACCTTAGCCTCATAATCCCTTTTTGCTTTTCTTATTCCTTTCTTTATTTCTCTCCTTAATTGAATATATCGATTTCTTAACTGCCCATCCTCTCTTTTGATACGCCTATATATGTCTCTCTTTTGACCAAAGAGATGTTTTAATATATTGTTCATCCGTTTGGGATCATTTTTGTTAGATCTAATTTCCCTACTTGGAACAAAAGTTGTCTGGGCAGCTAGAACTATGCTCTGATAACGTCCTATTAACAACCAAGATCACCTACCTGACCCATAGTCAGGACATCCCAATTTAGCCCACCCAGGTAATTTTTCAGTCCCATGAGGTCGGCCAAGCGAAAATCTGGGACAGAGATTTGATTGCAGTTATCTGGGTAATTCCATGATATATTAAAACTAAGTGATTTGTGATCACTTTCCCCAAGCTTATCATTAACCTCAAGATTATTAATTAGTGAATCTTTGTTGGCAAGAACCAAGTCAAGCAGATTGCTTCCTCTAGTTGGTTCTGTCACAACCTGTTCTAAAAAGCAATCCTGAACCGTATCAAGAAAGACGCTAGACTCAAGATTTCCTGTCATATTGTTCCAATCAATTTGTCTAAAGTTAAAACCTCCCATTATAACAAAATTTTCATATCTAGATGCCTTATGAATTTCGTCCCATAACAGCTTACTGCCCTCCCTATCAAGGTTTGGAGGCCTATAAATCACACCCAAAATTAATTTGTCATGTCCCTCGAGAATCTGTAGCCAAACAGATTCTGTGTTCGATGTCTCTAATCTTATATCATGTCTAAGACAACAATTTAAATTTTCTCTGACATACATCGCCACCCCACTACCCTTCCTATTGACCCTGTCAGTGTGGAATAGTTTATAACCTTGTATGTTGCATTCAGAAGGCATTTCTCTATCTTTCAGGTTGAACCAAGTCTCTGTTATACCAATAATATCTATATTACCTACACTTGCAAGTAATCTTAGCTCATCTATCTTATTTCTTAGACTCCTACTATTTGTATAGTAAACTTTAAGGGAGCTAGTCACTCGTTGCCCTCTACTATCCCTCTTTGTTTGTTGATCAGTTAATTTGCCATTACTAGCAACTTTATTTTGAATATTGTCTTTTAAACATATCCCTGAGGTATCCCGGTAATAACTGCTGTTTTTAACCCTAATGCTGCAGCCTGATTGTTTCCCACAAACACCCATACCTCTATAATCTATCAGTTTAAATTCCTAGGCAAGTCATCAGTTACCCTCTCAATTGAATTGGCTAATGCAACCACTCCATCCCCAGAGAGATGAACCCCATCCCTTGCATACATATCACGTTTGTCAAAGAATAGGTCCCAGTTATCAATGAATGGGATTGCAAGTTCCTTGCAGTACCTGTCTAGCCAGCAATTTATACCAATTGCCCTAGACATCCATTCATTGCCCACTCCCTTTCTAGGCAAGATGCTACATATGACTGGGATCCCTCCCTTAGACCTAACTACTTCTATGGCTGACCTGTACTTATCCAGCAGCTCCTCTCTCCTGCCCATCCCAATGTCATTACCCCCAGCACTAAGACAGGTAATGGGCTTGTTCCCATTACCTGCCATAATATTATCCAACCTGCTGACTATGTCACCAACACCTATATTATATATATATATATATATATATATATATATATATATATATATATATATATATATATATATATATATATATATATATATATATATATATTCTTGTTAGCTCTTTCTGTTTCACTGTATATGCACTGATCTTTTTTTTTTCTCTCCTGCAGATTTCCTTCATTTATAACATACATCAAATTCATTAAGTACATATTCCTTTCTTTCATAATGTGCAAATCATAAACATTTTACTTTCCGTGTTCTGGGAAAATCCTAAATTACTTGTATCACACGTTATTCCTACCTCTCTTTTTCCTGGCTTCACTAACTTGTCTCTCTTCCCTCGGAGGCTGTTATGTGACGTAGGTAGAGTGTAAGAGCATAGTACAATGGAACCTCACTTCCTTCTCTCCCTCCCTTCAGAGACCATTGTCTGAAGTATGAAGAGTTTATGAAAGTTCCCAGTAAAATGGAGCAGGTAAATATGTCTCCAGTGTCGCTTTGTTATGGATGGACGTGTTTGAGAAATGCATTTGTTGGAGAAATTGCATTGTGCTGACAGTGATTTACAGTGTAAGAACCAGTTGTGAGCATTGTCACTCTACATCAGATGTCCAGAAAAGAAAAGACCTTTAAACACGAACTGAAAAACCACAAGCATATTTTCAGACTCTTCATCAAATTTTATTATTTTCTTCCTTTTTATGGAGATCTTTTGTTGCGCTCAGTATCAATAACAAAGTACTGAAGCCTTTGTGCTAACTTAATTATTGTTACATGCTTTTTTTCGTAGTCTTTGCAAAATTTCAACTGAGGAATTTGACATGAAGATTCATTAATACAAAAGGAGAAAACGAATTTATGTAGTGTTTACTTCTTCGATGTTTCTGTTTCGTGTAGAGACGTACAAGGATTGATTCTTCAATACAATCGTTCTTCTAAGAATATAAGAAAGGAGGAGTACTGCAGCAGGCCTACTCAACTACACCCACTCATGTACTAGTCTAACCTATTTTTAAAGCTACACAAGGTTTTAGCTTCAATGGCGCTACTCGGGAGTTCCACTCAAGCACAGCTGTTACAAAAAAATGTTTATTCATATCCTTTCTAAATCTAAACCTATTGCTGCAAGTCTGTCCTGGTTAGATATTTCTTAGCACGTAATATATATCCCTTTTATTAATTCCTGTTTTACATTTATACACCTCAGTCATATCCCTTTAATTTTACTTCTTTTTGATGAAACAGATTCAGTGCCTTCAGTCAACTTTTTTAAGGAAAGATTTCTGATACATGGGATCAATTTTGTCATCCTTCTGTCTACATTTTCCAGGGCATTTATGTCCATTCTGTAATACGGTGACAAGAACTGTGCAGCACAATCTAAATGAGACCTAACCAGCGATATATGAAGTTGAAGAATAATCTGAGGGTTCTTGTTATTTATACTTCTTTATAGGAAGACATGAATTCTTATCACGTTATTGCGAACACTTTTGCACTATTGTCTTGGTTTTAGATTACTGCTAACCAGAACACTAAAACCTTTTTCGCATTCCAAGTGAATAATATGTAAAATTGTTAAGTTTGTAAGTGCCATGGTTATTTTCTTTTCCAAGGCTTAGAACTCTGCATTTTTCTATATTAAACTGCATCTGCCATACACTGCATTAGTCTATTCAGATCTTGTAGCACTCTTCGTGTCCTCATCAGAATTAATTCGACGACCTATTTGGTGCCATCTGCAGTCTTGCTTATGTCACTATTAATCCCTCATCCGTGTTGTTTATATATACCGGGAACAACAAAAGGCCCAACACTTACGCCTGTGGAAAAGCGCTTGTGACGTCCCAGTTCTGATTTCTCCCCAGTTATGCAAACTCTCGGTTGCCTATCTCTCAACCACGCCTGTGTTTAAGAAAAAAAAACTTTCTTTTCCATGTGCCTCTACTTTCTTCAACAATCTCCAATGTGGAACTCTCTCAAAAGCCTTACTGAAGTCCATATACATAATACCATATTCTTTACAATGATCTAACTTCTCAAACACCTTAGGGAGTGTTAGTAAATTCGTGAGACAGGAACGCCTCTTAATAAAAATGTGATATTTAATGATCCATTTAGGATTTTCAAAGATGCTTCGAAAATTGATCCCATCAATTTTCCCTCAAAGAACGTTAGATTTATTGGTCTACAATTCGAAGCTAAGGATCTGTCTCCTTTGGAAATAGGAATCACATTTACCATTTTCCACTTACCTGGCACTATGTCAGTTTATAGTGATTTGTTCAGAAGACTAACCAGTGGTTTGCTAAGTTCCTCCTTACAATAATTTATAACCATTGAGAATAATTCATCATGGCTCGGGGATTTGCTAGGTTTTAATTTATTTGTCTGAGACCCATACCGCTAGTGACTTTGATCATTCACAACTTATTTTCGTCCTGATTAAATAGTTTTGTTTTATTTTTGTAATCTCTGTAGTATATTCCTTCGTAAAACCTAAGAGGAAATAAGTGTTTAAGATCGTTCTTATTTCTTTGACATTGTCAAGGAGCTGATCTGACCAACTCTTATACTGGCCACATCGTGTCTCTTATATACCTGAAAAAAAAAACTTTTAGGTTAATTTTCAAGTCCGTTTTCACTGGTTGAACTGATCAACCATTATTTTCTTTGGAATGTTTAATATAAGATAAAAAATAGAAGTCGCTTTGCCTTTTGGAGAAGTCAAGATAAATAATACATTTTTTCAGAACCATTTCTCCTAAATAATCTAACAATAAACCAGTCCATAGATGATGTTGCCTTGAGGGAGGGATAGATCTACTGTAAAGCTCCTGGGCCGAGGTAATTAGTTCAGTTGGGTTACAGTGGGTGATTCTGATGATTCTTTAAAAGATAAAGAATCACTTTATGTGTGATTCTTTATCTTTTAACTACACGCCTCTTGCCAAGACCCTCGCATTTACTTCTCTTACAACCCCTTCTATAAATATATTGAACAACCACGGTGACATCACACATCCTTGTCTAAGGCCTACTTTTACTGGGAAATAATTTCCCTCTCTCCTACATACTCTAACTTGAGCCTCACTATCCTCATAAAAACTCTTCACTGCTTTCAGTAACCTACCTCCTACACCATACACCTACAACATCTGCCACATTGCCCCCCTATCCACCCTGTCATACGCCTTTTCCAAATCCATAAATGCCACAAAGACCTCTTTAGCCTTATCTAAATACTGTTCACTTATATGTTTCACTGTAAACACCTGGTCCACACCCCCCCTATATATATATATATATATATATATATATATATATATATATATATATATATATATATATATATATATATATATATATATATATATATATATATATAAATATAAATAAATATATATATATATATAAATATAAATAAATAAATATATATATATATATATATATATATATATATGTGTGCAATAAGATCACAGTTAACAGGTGATTTCAGAATATGCAATTTCAGAGTGGTTGTTTTGCATATATATATATATATATATATATATATATATATATATATATATATATATATATATATATATATATATATATATATATATATATATATATAAATGTATATATACATTAATATATATATATATATAAATATAAATATATATATATATATATATATATATATATATATATATATATATATATATGCAATAAGATCAGAGTAAACAGGTGATTTCAGAATACGCAAAACAACCACTCTGAAAGAATAGAGAAATTCCAAGCGCTTTCGTGACTACTCACATTATCAAGGAACTATGATAATGTGAGTAGTCACGAAAGCGCTTGGAATTTCTCTATTCTTTCAGAGTGGTTGTTTTGCATATATATATATATATATATATATATATATATATATATATATATATATATATATATATATATATATATATATATATATATATATATATATATATATATATATATATATATATATATATATATATACATATGTATATATATATATATATATATATATATATATATATATATATATATATATATATATATATATATATATACAAGGAATTCGCGAGAGCATGCGAAATATTCACAAACACTGATCTCTGGCTGAAGGAGACTCGAACCTACGAACCTTAGGACAAGGTACGCAGTGCTTTACCAATCTTCCCACACTGGACAATACCTTGGCCAGAGATCAGTGTTTGTGTTTGCAGTGTTTGCATACACAAATTTTTGCTTGTCCTATATGGCAAGATGAACGTTGCTATTTAATCCAAGATATCAAGTTCTGCCTATTCGGCACGACATATATAAATATATATATATATATATATATATATATATATATATATATATATATATATATATATATATATATATATATATATATATATGTCGTGCCGAATAGGCGGAATTTGCGAACTTGGCTTAAATAGCAACGTTCATCTTGCCATATAGGACAAGTGAAAATTTGTGTATGCAATAATTTCGCTAGAATCATTCTGAACCTAACGAGAAAAATATATTTCACTGGGTTTGTTTAGTATTTAATTACTGTAAACAAATCTAAAATATATTTAGTTGGGTTCGGCTAAAATAAATTGATCTTGTTACAATAAGGTTAGGTAAGTTTTCTAAGATTCTTTTGGTGCAAAATTAAAATTTTTTACATTAACATTAATGAAAAGAATATATCTCTAAACGTAAAAGAGAAAATTTTAGAACGGACTTAATTTTAAATGAGTTCTTGCTAACTGACCAGTTTTTCATATTCGGCACGACATATATATATATATATATATATATATATATATATATATATATATATATATATATATATATATATATATATATATATATATATATATATACATACATATATATATATATATATATATATATATATATATATATATATATAAATATATATATATCGTGCCGAATAGGCAGAACTTGCGATCTTGGCTTAAATAGCAACGCTCATCTTGCCATATAGGACAAGCGAAAATTTGTGTATGCAATAATTTCGCCAAAATCATTCTGAACCTAACGAAAAAAATATATTTCACTGTGTTTAGTATTAAATTACTGTAAACAAATCTAAAATATATTTTGTTGGGTTAGGCTAAAATAAATTGTTCTTGTTATAATAAGGTTAGGTAAGTTATCTAAGATTCTTTTGTAGCAAAATTAAAAATTTTTACATTAACATTAATGAAAAAAATATATCTTTAAACGCATAAGAGAAAATTTTAGAAAGGACTTAATTTTAAATGAGTTCTTGCTAACTGACCAGTTTTACATATTCGGCACGACATATATATATATATATATATATATATATATATATATATATATATATATATATATATATATATATATATATATATATATATATATATATATATATCATGTAATTATTTTTAAAGAAAAATTTAAAATATAACATATTTTCTAAGATTTAATCATAGGCTTGAGCGATCCTACTCACTCTGTTCTTCTTGTGTCAAGAAAATACCTGCAGCTACTTTCAAATTCATAATCTCATGAAATTCTAAAGAGCTCTTTCTCTTCCTGATACATGACACCTCGTTAGCGCTATGTGCACGTTAAATTGGTACTTGGGCTGCTAGCTGTTGTATATCAGCTCATTATGTTTAGTTTTATCAGTGTTTGTTAAAGACGTGAAAAAATATTTTACTGCTTTACTTTCGTTCAGTATTACACAAGCTTTATGTGCGTGTTTCAACAGTGAGCCCCCAGGCACTCACGCCAGACATGTCTGTGATCCCAGGCACTCAGGCCAGACATGTCTGTGATCCCAGGCACTCAAGCCAGATATGTCTGTGATCCCAGGCTCTCACGCCGGACATGTCTGCGATCCCAAGCTCTCACACCAGACTTGTCTGTGATCTCATGGATCTCACGCCAGACATGTCTGTGGTCCCAGTCTCTTATGACATATATTTGTCAGCGTAGGCTCTCATGACAAACATATGTCTCGGCCTATGCTTTCTTGTCAGATACGTCGGTTAACCGAGGCTTTTCGTGATGATCCTTTTTAAGTCACTTGTTCTCTCAAGGCTGGAATGCTGCTGTACACTAACAGCCTCACTCAAGGAAGGTGAAATAACATTTCTGGAGAATGTACAAAGAACCTTCACAGCACGTACAAGTTCAGTCAAGCACCTTAATTACTGGGACAGTTTGAAATCCTTTGACCTGTTCTTCTTGGAACAGAGGCGAGATAGACACATAATGGTCTATACCCGGAAAATAGGAAAATCCTAGTGGAACTGATCCCGAATCTCCATACAGAAATCGCTCCCTACTGAAGCAAAAGACTAGGCAGAGGTTCAACATAACCCCCAATGGAAAGCAAGGGTGCCATGAGTACACTAAGAGAAAATACAACACAATAAGTATGTGGGGTCCAAGACTGTTCAACAGCCTCCCACTATGTATAAGAGGAATTACCAATAGACCCCTGGCTGCCTCAAGAGGGAGCTGGACAGATACCTGAAGTCAGTACCCGATTAGCCTGGCTGTGGTTCGTACTTCGGTTTGCAAGCAGCCAGCTTCACAGCAGCCTTCTTTATCAAGCCCTGGTCCACTTTTGATATACCTTTGAAGAGTTTCGAGAGTTTATCTACTCTCTGAGCCCGGCCATGGGCTAGGCTCGTCTGGTGCTTGCCTGGTCAACCGGGCTGTTGCTGCTGGAGGCCCGCTGCCCCACATATCCATCACAGCCACGGATGGCCTGAGGAAGGACTTGGCCACGGGGGCGTTGATTCTCTGAAGGATTTCCATGTATCCAGGTAAACATGTCAGTCAACCCAGATCCTTCAGGCGAGATATATGTCAGCCTAGGCTCTCATGCCAAACAAGACTGTCAGTCCAGTCTCACATGTCAGAACAGTTCTTGTACTCATGTAAGGCATTTACGTCAGCGCTGGTTTCATGACTAGTTAGCTTGTCTGCTTGGGTGCTGATGTGACACATGCCTGTCAGGGTGGGCAGATACTCTTACAACGATATATGGATTTGTGACCACAAAATATTGCAAGGTGGTGGAAAGGAATATTATTATTATTGCTGTTATTATTTTTATTGTTTCCACTATTATTATTATTATCATTATTGTTATTATTATTTTTGAATTACTTTTGAGCGCTAGAGTCTTATGCATCATACAGCACCTGTTTACTGAGATTTACTCTGATTTCATGCTATATAAAGTCCAGACACAAACAATATATACACTATAAGAAGCTCATAGCTAGTTTGAACAAGTGATAAACTACAGTCATTCAAAATACCCGGAAGTCACAACATGGAGATGCTGCTCTCAGAGTCCCTCGATGCTCTCACATAAACACATTCACAACCTAAACATTTAAAATAATAACAGTCAGACTGTTTCCGCTAATGACTCCCTTAACTCTGACACACAATGCTGCTTTCCTCAACCAGACTGATGGTGCTATAATTCAGGAATATTTACGAATTAATAGCTGCGCTTCTGCCTTACAAACCGAACAATTTCATATATTTTTGCTCTGAAACTTGTGGAAACTACAACTAAAGGCAGTTTAACTGTGTCTGATATCCTTTCCTGAAGTCTGAGAGAGGCTTGCTTTTGTCTGAAACGACACACTGATATATACAAATAAATAAAAATGGCACTATTAAATTAAGGTTTAGTAGATTCTTTCCTACGTGAGCTTCGTGGAGCTGAGAGACGTTGATGACTTATCTAGATCAGCACTGAATAAAGAGAATGGCTTGTATATTTTTATTTTCTTGAAACCTATTATCAGGGAGAAACTAATTAACGAGTTTGAAGGAAGTAGAACACTACACACAGTAACTAGCAGACCAGTTGTTCATTATAATGAAATGTGTTATGTTAAAAATGAATATTGAGAAAGTCGCTGAGGCAGTAGATTAAAAGACGCTGGCACTGCAAAATTAGGGATGTAAGTATAAAATTAGGCTATAAGTACATTTGACAGTGAGGTTTGTTGAAGTGAGTGAGATGAAATGTAAGATTGGACAGGTACAGGGCCATACACTATTGAGTAGAACATTATGTCTTAGAGTCGTCAAATTTCCACCCTTTCTCGCACTCCCTATTGTAAATGGAATATTATTTCATTGTTATTGACAGCATATCGGAATTCTTGATTTTATATCATATGCTGCATCGGCAATATAAATGAAATATTGCATGAGGCTGCATCCAATTATGACCAATGCTTTTGTGGAGATAAGATTCTTAAAATTTCTTGTGACTGCTTTCCCATAGTTTATTGTGTAAATTAACAATGATAAGTAATTGTAATATATGAGGTGACTGTAAATATGTGCAGTTTTGGAAGTGTTTCTAGTAGGTCGTAACAAGGACCCATTGTGAACTCTGTCAACCCATTATTTTTGGCATCACCGTTCACAGGATGGGCACGAGATGCACAATAAACTAGCCGCTGAGGCTACACAACTACCTAAGAACAATTTTTTTTCTTACTATGTACTTTAGAGCGACCAAGGATCAAAAACTAAAACGTATAAATTAAACATGCAATAAAGTGACTGTACTGTGTCTTTTCCCACCATTTCTCGGTATTATATAACTGAGTATCAAGTATTATTACTGATAAATACCTCTGCATGAGCATAATTCGTATAATCACCCGTTTGATTGCTGGGCCAAAATTTATTATTCATGTTACTGGTAAAGACGAATGACTGGAACAAGAATACAATGTTCATTCAATGAAGTAAACTCTCTCATGTACAGTATATACACATGTAACCTACATATACCGACGGTGGTTTACAAAGAAGAGCAGTGGATTAAAAAAATATGAGTTTATTGTACATAATACACCTGTATATGGAAGTATATACTCATACAGACGCAAAAAAAATGGAAGGAAAATAGTTTAAATGGTTTCATATATTTTTATAATAATAATAATAATAATATTATTATTATTATTATTATTATTATTATTATTATTCGTAGTAATAGCAGTAGTAGTAGTTGCAGTAGCAGAATTAGTAGTAGCAGAAAAATCATTGTTAAAAACAGTAATTATAATTATAATTATAATAAAATTAGCAGTAATAATAATAATAATAATAATAATAATAATAATAATAATAATAATAATAATATTGCTATTCCCACTGCATTTTGTGTGTTATAATTGTACTATTTTTGTTAATATAAATATGAGTCATAACTAACCTAGTATGGTACACAGACCTACTGGGTGGTGAGTGGGTGACACTGTGGAAGCAACTGCTTTCATACTTGAGAAAGGTTAGCTCCAATTCACAGGATCAAGAGCTCTTCATCAACATTAATAAATCCCTTTATAATTTAAATGTTGGACACGATATGTTCTTTACTTTGCTTTTCATTTTAAAATAATGTTCACACGTGAAAAACAACTTATTAAACTTTGCTGTGATAATTAATGTTGACATCATATTTATTAAATATTTTTTTATTCGGTTTGAGTCCCTTTTAAGCTGTAGAAAAAATTAAACATTTTCAATATTGATAATTATGTGCACAGAACAAAGAGTATCTAAAATGAGGCTACTCTGTCATAATATTTCCATCTATCAAGGTTTGTACCTATATTACCTATATGGATAGAATTATACTGATAGATGACAGAAGCATTTAATAAAGTAATAGACGGTTACTAATATCGTTTATTTGTTGTCACCAGTTTGAGGTTAGAAGTGTTAAGTCTCACTAGGCTATGTCTCACAGTTTGCATCTTGCTTAAGTTATTACTCCCTCCCAGCCTTGTTTGTTATATCATGCTGCCACTTCTACCACTTCCTGAAAATGCTGAGACTGAAGAAATGTCATCCAATCAAATTATTTAAGTGTTTTGGAAGTCAATATAATGTGTTTCCCGTATTCTTTATGTTATAACGTAGTCTGGTCCCGTTTCTTTAGTCTTTTTCATAGATGGCGGGTCAGGACCTGTCTTGGCCAACCTTCCTGCACCTGTTCTCATAGATCGTTGCTGTTCGATCTAGCACTAGTTTACTTCTGCATTTCTTCCGGTTTCATGGCAAAGTTTAACAGCATGGTGCTGCATAGTACATGATGGGCTTGGGATGTATAGGGCAGTGAATGACTGCAAACCTTAGGACAGAATTCCCAAATTTACAATATCAACAGAAGTTAGTGAGTTGATGTGCTCCTCTGGTTAACTATTCTCACCATTTTTTCTAGACTGGAGGTTCTGCTTATTGTTTGCCTTTCTATAATTCTGTAACATTTAGATCTGCTGAGAGTGAATCTCAGTAGTTTTTTTATTTAAACCAACACCATATTCAGGTCAATTTGTGATCTTTTCTTGTCAACGGTTCTTATTCAACTCGATAATTTCTCCTCACATACCAAGGATACATCCGGCTCTGTCAAGGCCTGACACATAAAACACCCTCCTGCCGGCGCAATAAGAGAACCATCCACGTAGCAATGTTTATCCAAGGATGAATAAACAATCTCTTGTCTCTTAGGTTTATTGAAATTTATGGCTGAAGGGGTTATAATAAAACAATACTTTTCAGTATTATAGTCATTTATATGATTATCCTCACACAAATAAATAATATTAAATTGGTATATAATGAACAATTTGACTTCTAATAAAAAAATAGTATACTGAAACAAAATTCCTTACTAATAATAACGGAGAGAGAGAATATAATACGGACAATAATAGAATCACTAATATAACAGAAAAAAATGCACAGATTGGGGATGTTTGCTCGGGGATATGTACTATACTTGTACCGCACAAACCACAACTTATTTTTTTTTTTTTGCGACATTTCAGTGACTTATATTCAGATTTTAGTAATAATGAAGCTGAGACTCGTTGCTGTTCCACGGTCGTCAAAATGCAAACTCACTTCAGGATGCTGAATGATGTTGAACTCTGCAGCTTATCATCGTCAGTGATCGGCAAATGGAAACACTTATGACGTCAGGGGTTGAACTGCAGAGGGAGAGTTTTTGTAATTAGGTATTAATGTTGCGGGTACCATCATTAATACGTTTTCTTCCTCCAACTTTTCGATTTTATTTAGCTCATAACTCGATAACATCTCATCGAATGGGCTTTAAATTTTCAGCACTTGCATTCGTTAACAGAAAACAAAAATCTTAAAACAATTGGCTCGTTCACTTGCCCTATGACCAAATTTGCTGTTCACACACTTCTGGAACACGGATAACTTCCAAAATCCTCAGTGGCTTAATTTCAAACGTTCAAAAAGGTAGAGAGTTTACCATTTTATTTCTAAAATTGTGTAAAATTTGCATTCCCGTTCTATCGTGTCAAATAATTTTCAGTTTACCTTCTATGAACGGCTTCAAATTATAATGGTTGATTCATCTTGGGGACAAGGTAGTACCTATGGAAATTTGTTTGCTTGCAGGCAAATTTACTGACGTAGTTAAATATATAAAAAATGTAATCGATTAAATCTAGGGCATGAATGAAAAATGACTTACCTGACAGACATCAAACTTTCATCACCATCGTCCTCTCCTGAACTCAAGACTCACCTGAACACAAGACTCACCTGAACACAAGATTCACCTTGCCAATGGGTGACTTAAGTCGATATCTGCCAATTTCATTGAATAAATGACAATATTCAATTTCTTACTCAATAACTAATGAATGATTCTTCTCACTGGTTTGAAAATATTCCTGTCGATACATTCTATGATAACCCGTATGTTCCGTCTGAGTAGGTACATATGATAACCCATATGTTTAGTTTGAGTGGGTACATATGACAACCCATATGTTTGGTTTGAGTAGGTACATATGATAACCCATATGTCTAGTTTGAGTAGGTACATATAATAACCAATATGTTTAGTCTGAGTAGGTACATATGATAACCCATATGTCTAGTTTGAGTAGGTACATATGATAACCCATATGTCTAGTTTGAGTAGGTACATATAATAACCAATATGTTTAGTCTGAGTAGGTACATATGATAGCCTATATGTTTAGTTTGAGTAAGTACATAAGATAACCCATATGTCTAGTTTGAGTAGGTGCAAATTTGAAATTTTATTGAAATAGTTAACAAAGTTGAATTGTTGGAATCAGATCAATTACTGGAAAATGCCTTTTGTAATCGGTTTCAAAGTTTTTCCGTTGTTGGCGTTATTGAAACAGAGCTTGTCATTAATTTTTAGCTCTGATTTATTACGCAAATTGATTCTCACACTAGAAAATACTTCTAATAAACTCCTGATCCTAACTGTTGGTATATTTTTAAAGGAAGTATTTTAGAATTCATTTTGTGCCGTGTTGGTGTCAATTTGCCATATTTTTCATTTTTTGTAAAACTGGATTTTTCCTAATAATCTAAATCAATTAATTTTTCTTGAAAGAGAAATTTTAAATGAGTGCAAATAAGAAAAGTAAATAAAAACCACTGTGTTATGGTATTTTTAAGCTTAACAAGAAGGCTTTCCTATTTTTTGGAACAATCTTAGAAACATTTTCCTTTGCTTTCTAAAAAAAAAAAAAAAAAAAAATCATTTACTTCTCCAGAACGCCTTATTCGATAGGCTTCAAATTATAATCACCTATGTAATATATTTTTTGCAAGATACAAACAATATTTGCTATTAGCATACATGGGTGTTCTATGGACAATTGTACACAGGTTATTCCCATACTTTGTTTCCTTGTGACTGGTGGAGACAGACTCGTTTGATCGTCTGATTCTGTTCCAAAAATGAGAGACTCGAATGTTTATAATGTAAAAAAAAAAACACTGAAGAGACCATTGTACAGGAAAATGACTATATTATTTTATAATTCAGAGTGAAAAGGATTACCAATTTAGCACAATCTGAGACGAGCATGGTTGTGGGAATTACGGGAATCACAACCGTTCAGTGAATTCTTTATAATTGTATTTGAATTCTTAATAACTGGTTTAAAGGGAGTTGATATAGTGCTTGCCACAGCCATATTAGAGTGAAGTCGAGGCAAACCTCTCTAGTGTGGAAAATATAATTAATTGATGAATTTTATTGGTCCAGTACTAGTTTCACGACTGGCTCACCATGTGTTCGAATCCCAGCCCATCTGTGAGGTCTTTGGTGTGGTAACTAAGACTTCTAATTCTGCTGCTCATAGAGCTGTGTTTGAGATAATTTCATTTAAGCTTCAACCAATCACACTATCTTACCTATGTTCTAGGAGGAGGGGCACTAAACTCTAGTTAGACTGCTAGTAATTTGCAACCACACTATTTCAGCATCCTTTAAACTACATCAACTCCCCAGCTTCATTCAAAGCCTTGTATAACTCACTTCCAACCCAGTATACACCTTAACTCATCCTTTCAACTCCATCCAGTCCATTTCTAATTTTCTATAGCTTACTCCAACAATTTTCCAATTGCCTTCCACTATAAGCGGGGAGCTCGGGGCAGAAGGGAAGATCTCGGCCACATTTCCTCGTAATCGGGCAGGTTGAAGAAAAAATTTAAGATTTCAATTTGAAGAATGGATTCCTGCATGAAAATTTAATTGTAATCTATTATACAGTAACGTATATAAAAATAAATTTTATTTTTGATAAATATTCAATATTCGAATGTTGTGAATACCGGCCTGAATCTTGAAAAATAGATAGTGAGTGATGGAGACACGCCCGCAGACCCTGACTTCTATGACGAGAATTTGTTACAATTTTTTTTTACAGTGAAAAAACACATACAATTTCTCATTCTCACATTTTCCAATATATAACTTCTTGTTTCAGGAATCAGTCAGACCAATACTTAGTTCCTGCCCCAGTGAAAACAATTGCAAATAAAAAGATATTTTGACGGATCATGTGTGATGCTTGTCCTTCGAAGGCATACGTAACCCGGACGTAGAAGTAGCACTGATGTAGCAGTAGCACTGATGTAGCAGTAGCAGTGATGTAGCAGAAGCACTAATGTCGCAAAAGCACTGATGAAGCAGTAGTACTAATGTGGCAGTAGCCATGATGTAGCAGATGCACTAGCATCGTGGTAGCCCTGATGTAGCAGTAGCACTGATGTAACTGTAGAACTGATGTATTGGCAACACTGATGTAGCAGTAGCACTGACGTAGCAGTGGCGCCGATGTAGCAGTAGCACTGATGTAGCAATAGCACTGATGTAGCAGTAGCACTGATGTAGCAGCAGCACTGATGTAGCAGCAGCACTGATGTAGCAGTAGCACTGATGTAGCAGCAGCACTGATGTAGCAGTAGCACTGATGTAGCAGCAGCACTGATGTAGCAGCAGCACTGATGTAGCAGCAGCACTGATGTAGCAGCAGCACTGATGTAGCAGTAACACTGATGTAGCAGCAGCACTGATGTAGCAGCAGCACTGATGTAGCAGTAACACTGATGTAGCAGCAGCACTGATGTAGCAGCAGCACTGATGTAGCAGCAACACTGATGTAGCAGCAGCACTGATATAACAGCAGCACTGATGCAGCAGTAGCACTGATGTAGCAGTAGTACTGATGTAGCAGTAGTACTGATGTAGCAGTAACACTGATGTAGCAGTAGCATTGATGTAGCAGTAACACTGATGTAGCAGTAGCATTGATGTAGCAATAACACTGACGTAACAGTAACACTGACGTAGCAGTAGCACTGATGTAGCAGTAGTACTGATGTAGCAGTAGTACTGATGTAGCAGTAGCACTGATGTAGCAGTAACACTGATGTAGCAGTAGCATTGATGTAGCAGTAACACCGACGTAACAGTAACACTGACGTAGCAGTAACACTGATGTAGCAGTAGCATTGATGTAGCAGTAACACTGACGTAACAGTAACACTGACGTAGCAGTAACACTGATGTAGCAGCAGCACTGATGTAGCAGTAGCACTTATGTAGCAGTAGCACTGATGTAGCAGTAGCATTGATGTAGCAGTAGCACTGATGTAGCAGTATCACTGATGTAGCAGTATCACTGATGTAGCAATATCACTGATGTAGCAGTAGCACTAATGTAACAACAACACTGATGTAGCAGTAGTACTGATGTAGCAGTAGCACTGATGTAGCAGTAGTACTGATGTAGCAGCAGCACTGATGTAGCAGTAGCACTGACGTAGCAGTAGTACTGATGTAGCAGTAGTACTGATGTAGCAGTAGCACTGACGTAGCAGTAGTACTGATGTAGCAGTAGTACTGATGTAGCAGTAGCACTGACGTAGCAGTAGTACTGATGTAGCAGTAGTACTGACGTAGCAGTAGTACTGATGTAGCAGTAGTACTGATGTAGCAGTAGCACTGATGTAGCAGTAGTACTGATGTAGCAGTAGCACTGATGTAGCAGTAGTACTGATGTAGCAGTAGTACTGACGTAGCAGTAGTACTGATGTAGCAGCAGCACTGATGTAGCAGCAGCACTGATGTAGCAGCAGCACTGATGTAGCAGTAGTACTGATGTAGCAGTAGCACTGACGTAGCAGTAGTACTTATGTAGCAGTAGCACTGATGTAGCAGTAGCACTGATGTAGCAGTAGCACTGATGTAGCAGTAGCACTGACGTAGTAGTAGCACTGATGTAGCAGTAGCACTGATGTAGCAGTAACACTGATGTAGCAGTAGCACTGATGTAGCAGTAGCATTGATGTAGCAGTAGCACTGATGTAGCAGCAGCACTGATGTAGCAGTAACACTGATGTAGCAGTAGCACTGATGTAGCAGTAGCACTGATGTAGCAGTAGCACTGATGTAGCAGTAGCACTGATGTAGCAGTAGCACTGATGTAGCAGTAGCACTGATGTAGCAGTATCACTGATGTAGCAGTAGCACTGAAGTAGCAGTAGCACTGATGTAGCAGTATCACTGATGCATCAGGAGCACTGATGTAGCAGTAGCACTGATGTAGAAGTAGCACTGATGTAGCAGTAGCACTGATGTAGCAGCAGCACTGAAGTAGCAGTAGCACTGATGTAGCAGTATCACTGATGCAGCAGGAGCACTGATGTAGCAGTAGCACTGATGTAGCAGTAGCACTGATGTAGCACTGATGTAGCAGTAGCACTGATGTAGCAGTAGCATTGATGTAGCAGAAGCACTGATGCAGCATAGCACTGATGTAGCACTGATGTAGCAGTAGCATTGATGTAGCAGTAGCACTGATGTAGCAGTAGCACTGATGTAGCAGCGATGTAGCAGTAGCACTGATGTTGCAGCGATGTAGCAGTAGCACTGATGTAGCAGTAGCGCTGATGTAGAACTAGCACTGATGTAGCACTGATGTAGCAGTAGCACTGATGTAGCAGTAGCACTGATTTAGCAGCAGCACTGATGTAGCAGTAACACTTATGTAGCAGTAACACTGATGTAGCAGTAACACTGATGTAGCAGTATCACTGATGTAGCAGCAGCACTGATGTAGCAGCAGCACTGATGTAGCAGTAACACTGATGTAGCAGTAACACTGATGTAGCAGCAGCACTGATGTAGCAGCAGCACTGATGTAGCAGTAACACTGATGTAGAAGTAGCACTACGCAACAGGCAATAATTATTGGTATGCTTCTTTAGTCTTACGTATTGATTGATTAACAGGTTTAAAGACTGTCGACTTCTCTATGGATCATTCGGGTCATAACATCATCTCAACACATATACACAAAGACATACACCCTTAAATGTACGTTAAAACCATAAAACCCATTTCCAAACCCTTTTTCCTACTCGTAAAATTCATTTTAAACACTTTTGACACCGCTTAATAAAATTCTCATCCCCTACAACTAGTATCACAGCCCATGTTAATAACTCTGTCATAACTTTACAACACAGTCTTAAACAGCAGCCTCATCCCTCAGTGGCAGGACCAGCTGAGGGTGAGAGAGATATGAATGGACCCGGGAATAAGGGAGGGACATGTCGATAATTATGGTAATTGTGATTGGTGATAATGAGTATGAAGAAGGGGGTGTAGTCGATGATGGAAGGTGAAGTACTTGCAGCAATGATAACTTTGACAGAGAGGGTAGCAACAATTTTCAGAACGATGAACACTAGTTACAGATGAACACTAGCTATAGAGGTTATGCTGCTGGTAACATGTCACCAAGATGAACATTATTTATGGAGGTTTTGCTGCTAGTAACAAGTCACGAAGAGGAACACTAGTTATAGAGGTTATGCTGCTAGTAACAAGTCACGAAGAGGAACACTAGTTATAGAGGTTATGCTGCTAGTAACAACTCACGAAGAGGAACGCTGATTATAGAGATTATACTAAGAGTAACTGGTCACTAAGGTGAACATTAGCTATAGGTTATGCTGGCAGTAGCAGTCAGATACAGTAATAAAACTTTGATGACAAATATAATGGTATCTCAGACAAAAAGTAATGGTAGACGGAATTTTGTGACTTACTACGAACAATGCAAAAAGATAAAGATAAAAATCCTATCAATGCGCCTTGTGCCAAGCTTATCAGAGTTTGTAGGGCTGCGATTATTTTTTTTAATGTGTTATGACTTATGGTTGATTGTTGGACAGTCTATTTAAAGAGAAAAATTGTCACAACCCAAAATTCTAGGAAACAATTGGAGATAAAATAATCTGTCTGTCTGTCTGTCTGTCTGTCTGTCTGTCTCTCTCTCTCTCTCTCTCTCTCTCTCACTCTTCCTCCATCACTGTCGCTCCCTCAAACGTCCAATTTACATACCATAACGAACTATCCTATCATTCTAGCGAGTACCATTCGCTGCTACAGCAGTTGGGTGCACCATGATGGACGATACTAGCAGTCGGGAGGAGAGTACCAGGGAAGAGAGAACCAAGGACGAGAGTACCAGGGACGAGAATACCAGGGAAGAGAACTCCAAGAACGAGAGTTCCAGGGACGAGAGTATCAGGGAAGAGAGTACCAGGAAAGAGAGTACTAAGGACGAGAGTACCAGGGACGATCATTGCTGACAAGGCCATATCATAGTAGATGACTGCAGCTGTTGACACGACACAATAACGGACGAATGTATGGGACGATACGACAGCATAACGGACGAATGTGATGATACGACAGAATAACGGACGAATCTAGGTGATAAGACGACAGTATAACGGACGAATCTAGGTGATAAGACTACAACATATAAGACGATCCTAGCTAATGAGACGACACATGAGGGACCATCCTAGCTAATGAGACAACACATGAGGGACCATCCTAGCTAATGAGACGACACATGAGGGACCATCCTAGCTGATGGGACGACAGCATGAGGAACCAACCTAGCTAATGAGACGACACATAAGGGACCATCCTAGCTAATGAGACGGCACATGAGGAACCATGAGAGGTGATCCTAGCTGATAGAACGACAACATGAGAGACGATCCTAGCTGATGCGACTAAAGCATAAGGATTGACCCTTTCTGATGGGATAAAACTATGAATGATAATCCTAATTGATGGAACAACAACATGAGCGATGATCTTAGCTCCTGGGACAACATGAATATTGATCCTAGCTGCTGGGACAACAGCATTAATGATGATCCTAGCTGATGAGACGAGAACATGAGAGGTGATCCTTCCTGATGGGACGACAGCATGAGAGATGATCCTAGTTGATGGGGCAACAACATAAATGATGATCTTAGCTGCTGGGACGACAACATATGGAGGAAAGTGAACATTTAACAATGATAAAGACTCACTTATCAAAGTCTCTGGAAATACTCCACTTGCTGCACTGTATAAATAATTTCTGACGCAACAGATCTGCAATATCAGGTAACACCACAGATTATGGGGCAGAAAACATTAAGTGTGGCTGGAATAACATTACAACCAGCTGCGCCACTGGAGCCAGAAGGTGTTGTTTACACTACTACTACTACCAGCTGTGCCTGGTGCCAACAGGCACCAGGTTATGAAGTTGGGGTCAGCAGGTGTTGGTTGCACAACAACCATCTGTAGTCTGGTGACAAATTGTGTTACTAATATAATAAATATTTGCCAAGAAGGCTAATTGACTCACGTGTATGAACAAACTTTACAAGAGGTTTAGATCCTAAGAACTAGAGTTACTCCCGTCATCATTGGATGAAACCTGATTACCGTCTATATCAAAGACACTAAGTGAACTCCCTTCTCATTCAGCACTTCCTTGTTAATTTGAAATTAATAGTTGTAGTGATAAAAGGTTTTGAAAACAGTCAAGTTGAAGACTGAGACACTGATGCAACATAATTGTCTCAATCTTCAGTAGTAGTAGTAAAGATAATGATGATGATGATGATAATAATAATAATAATAATAATAATAATAATAATAATAATAACAATAATTACTATTTTCTTCATATATTATTATTACATATTTTCAATAAACCGGCTCTCTCCCACCAAGGAAGGGTGACCCAAAATTGAAGAAATACTTTCACCATCACTCACTCCGTCATTGTCTTGTCTGAAGTGTGCCAATACTACAATTCAAAAAACTACAAATATCCCCACCCCTCCTTCAGAGTGCCGGCACTGTACTTCCCACCTCCACCCCTCCTTCAGAGTGCCGGCACTGTACTTCCCACCTCCACCCCTCCAGGCACTGTACTTCCCACCTCCACCCCTCCCTACAGGCTTCACCTCCACCCCTCCTTCAGAGTACAGGCACTGTACTTCCCACCTCCACCCCTCCTTCAGAGTACAGGCACTGTACTTCCCACCTCCACCCCTCCTTCAGAGTACAGGCACTGTACTTCCCACCTCCACCCCTCCTTCAGAGTACAGGCACTGTACTTCCCACCTCCACCCCTCCTTCAGAGTCCCGGCACTGTACTTCCCACCTCCACCCCTCCTTCAGAGTACAGGCACTGTACTTCCCACCTCCACCCCTCCTTCAGAGTACAGGCACTGTACTTCCCACCTCCACCCCTCCTTCAGAGTACAGGCACTGTACTTCCCACCACCACCCCTCCTTCAGAGTGCAGGCACTGTACTTCCCACCTCCACCCCTCCTTCAGAGTACAGGCACTGTACTTCCCACCTCCACCCCTCCTTCAGAGTGCAGGCACTGTACTTCCCACCTCCACCCCTCCTTCAGAGTACAGGCACTGTACTTCCCACCTCCACCCCTCCTTCAGAGTACAGGCACTGTACTTCCCACCTCCACCCCTCCTTCAGAGTACAGGCACTGTACTTCCCACCTCCCACCACCACCCCACCCGTCCTTCAGAGTGCAGGCACTGTACTTCCCACCTCCACCCCTCCTTCAGAGTACAGGCACTGTACTTTCCACCTCCACCCCTCCTTCAGAGTGCAGGCACTGTACTTTCCACCTCCACCCCTCCTTCAGAGTACAGGCACTGTACTTCCCACCTCCATCCCTCCTTCAGAGTACAGGCACTGTACTTCCCACCTCCACCCCTCCTTCAGAGTACAGGCACTGTACTTCCCACCTCCACCCCTCCTTCAGAGTACAGGCACTGTACTTCCCACCTCCACCCCTCCTTCAGAGTGCCGGCACTGTACTTCCCACCTCCACCCCTCCTTCAGAGTGCCGGCACTGTACTTCCCACCTCCACCCCTCCATCAGAGTACAGGCACTGTACTTCCCACCTCCACCCCTCCTTCAGAGTACAGGCACTGTACTTCCCACCTCCACCCCTCCATCAGAGTACAGGCACTGTACTTCCCACCTCCACCCCTCCTTCAGAGTACAGGCACTGTACACCTCCACCCCTCCTTCAGAGTGCAGGCACTGTACTTGCCACCTTCACCCCTCCATCAGGCACTGTACAGAGTACACACTGTACTTCCCACCTCCACCCCTCCTTCAGAGTACAGGCACTGTACTTCCCACCTCCACCCCTCCCACCTTCAGAGTACAGGCACTGTACTTCCCACCTCCACCCCTCCTTCAGAGTACAGGCACTGTACTTCCCACCTCCACCCCTCCTTCAGAGTACAGGCACTGTACTTCCCACCTCCACCCCTCCTTCAGAGTACAGGCACTGTACTTCCCACCTCCACCCCTCCTTCAGAGTACAGGCACTGTACTTCCCACCTCCACCCCTCCTTCAGAGTACAGGCACTGTACTTCCCACCTCCACCCCTCCTTCAGAGTACAGGCACTGTACTTCCCACCTCCACCCCTCCTTCAGCGTACAGGCACTGTACTTCCCACCTCCACCCCTCCTTCAGAGTACAGGCACTGTACTTCCCACCTCCACCCCTCCTTCAGAGTACAGGCACTGTACTTCCCACCTCCACCCCTCCTTCAGAGTACAGGCACTGTACTTTCCACCTCCACCCCTCCTTCAGAGTACAGGCACTGTACTTCCCACCTCCACCCCTCCTTCAGAGTACAGGCACTGTACTTCCCACCTCCACCCCTCCTTCAGAGTACAGGCACTGTACTTCCCACCTCCACCCCTCCTTCAGAGTACAGGCACTGTACTTCCCACCTCCACCCCTCCTTCAGAGGGGTGGAGGTGGGGTAATCCCGCACCTCCTCCTAACTTCCAAACTACGAATTCTCTGCTTTATATTCACACCACACATTGCCCTCAGACATGACATCTCCACTGCCTCCAGCCTTCTCCTCGCTGCAACATTCATCACCCACGCTTCACACCCATATAAGAGCGTTGGTAAAACTATACTCTCATACATTCCCCTCTTTGCCTCCAAGGACAAAGTTCTTTGTCTCCACAGACTCCTAAGTGCACCACTCACTCTTTTTCCCTCATCAATTCTATGATTCACCTCATCTTTCATAGACCCATCCGCTGACACGTCCACTCCCAAATATCTGAATACGTTCACCTCCTCCATACTCTCTCCCTCCAATCTGATATATATATATATATATATATATATATATATATATATATATATATATATATATATATATATATATATATATATATATATATATATGGCTAAGTAACATGTTTACATGCTACTCTTTCATTGCTGCAGATCGTTGTTCTAATTGGCTGCTCCACTCAGTTATACTCTTGTTTTTTTATTTTCTAGTTCAGGTGCATGATGGGTATTTTTTTAATGTCTGGGCTAACTGACAAGTTGCCTGTTACTGCACACTCTCTCTGTTCAGTCACTAGTGCGCAAACACTTCTCTCCTCCTAACTCCTGAAGGAGCTGTGGTATCCTCTGCTGTCGTTGATCTCATGTTGACGATGTTGATGATCTCATTGGTGAGCGGAGATATAGTACTTGATCTTCATGGAACAATATTCATCAAGACTTGTTGAGGATTAGTTATTTTCCAACATTTTTGGGATTGCATGTTGTGAGACGATTTACATGATTTAGATCGATAGTCTAAATTGCTGTGTAACTTTATCAGACTGGCATCTGTGCGCTGTCATAGTTGGTGTTTAGAAGCAGCAGAACTCAGATTCAGAGATTTGGATTTTTTTTAGCAGCTATGGAGAACATGTTGTTTCTCTCCAGTTATATCAGTTTATATGTCTCTCTTCCTTGCCTGCCTTTAAACATATAAAAGAAAATTCTAAAAAGGACTTAATTTTAAACGATTTCTTGCTAAATGACCAATTTTGCCTGTTCTACAGGACATATATATATATAATATATATATTATTCTTTCAACAAACCAGCCGTATCCCACGAGGCAAGGTGGCCCAAAAAGAAAAACAAAAGTTTCTCTTTTAAATTTTAGTAATGTATACAGGAGAAGGGGTTACTAGCCCCTTACTCCCGGCATTTTATTCGCCTCTTACGACACGCATGACTTACGGAGGGCGAATTCTGTTCCACTTCCCAATGGAGATAAGAGGAAATTAACAAGAACAAGAACTAGTAAGAAATTAGAAGAAAACCCAGAGGGGTGTGTATATATATGCTTATACATGCATGTGTAGTGTGACCTAAGTGTAAGTAGAAGTAACATGATTTACCTGAAATCTTACATGTTTATGAGATAGAAAAAAAAAGACACCAACAATCCTAATCCTACCATCATGTAAAACAATTACAGGCTTCCGTATTACACTCACTTGGCAGGACGGTAGTACCTCCCTTGATGGTTGCTGTCTACCAACCTACTATCTTCATATATATATATATATATATATATATATATATATATATATATATATATATATATATATATATATATATATGGTAGAAATCCAAATATTCCTCCTTGAAGCCTTTTTATCCACTTCTCCGAGGCTATGGGTCCCACAATTTACACCAGAGGTGGACCCCATCCTATATATATAGATATATATATATATATATATATATATATATATATATATATATATATATATATATATATATATATATATTCTGTATAACACCTCCAGTATATCTTCGTCACTGACATAATTTTGAGACTAAAACTGGACTGCAGAGTCAAGATGAGTTCCACAAGTATATTAAAGTATCATTATGTTGTCTAGTGATGTGTGCACAAAGTTTCTAGAGAGAGAGAGAGGAAGATAGAGAGGAAGAGAGAAAGATAGAGAGAGAACGGGAGAGATAGAGAGAGAACGGGAGAGATAGAGGGAGAAGGAGTGGGACGGAGAACGAACGAGAGAGAGATGAGTGGAAGGGAATGTTTTTGCTCTGTAAGAGAGAAATAATATATGACGCGATTTTAGTGTAATAACTTTCATGCTTGTGGTATGTGAATGGGAGCTGCGGTGACTGGAACTGCTGATAAAATAAATCTGACCATCGATAGTGGTCAGCACGGTCGTTAAAATATAAGAAAATCATTCAAGTGGTCAGTATCAGCAAATTTTCTCGCGAAGAAACCTGGTAATGACCATCGAAAAAGAATGTATGAGTGGACTGGACGTATGTGAATAAGAGACAATGTGCGGTGTATGACATTTATTGAGAAGATGCTCTATACACCAGGTACTGTATCATACTGCATGTCATACTGGGAATATGATCCATGCACTGCGACTATACCATACTGCATGTTACTTACATTCTTCATTTTAGCATATAGTGTCTTATTGAAAATTCATGTCGGTATATTTAACCCCTGATATGCATGTGTTAGAAGTGTTTATCCATGTGCGGGGAGGAAAACATTAGAACCTAGGACTGGAATAATAATATAGTAAGTCCAGAATCTAGTTCTAGAGAGGTCCCACTAATTCCCTTGCGTTCATTTGTTTAATCAGTTTAAAAAATTTACTTAAGGTATTCGCTTCAGTAATGCGCCTTAGCAAAATGTTCTTACCTTATACGACTGTATCGCCAAACTAATAATTTTCTGAAACGTAATTTATCTAAGTTATTAACCTTTTCTCCAGCTATTTATTTTCTTAGATAATTCCAATATCTTATTATTTTCCTGTTTATTATTATTGAAAAGGTTCGTGGAAGGAGAAAAAGAAAGGGTGAAAAGAAACAGTGAGGTACAAGGAAGTGTTTGTCATGTGTAATATTCGTGTTTGTCATGTGTAATATTCGTGTTTGCATGAATGTTAATAAGTGAACAATAATCAAATAATGGTGAAGAACTATTTATATCATTTAAAGATTCATAAAAAATAATATGATAAAGTGGATAGCGCATTAATGTGGCAGATGTTGCAGATGAATGGAATAAATGGTAGGTTTCTAAAATCAGTAGGTTTCTAAAATCAGTTGGTTTCTAAAATCAGTAGGCTTCTAAAATCAGTAGGCTTCTAAAATCAATAGGCTTTTAAAATCAGTAGGTTTCTAAAATTTTCTTGAGCTATTGAAGCTCAGGGTGTAGACAGCAAGGACTTTTTTCCAGATAAAGTAGGCCTTGGATGTGATTTAACTCTGGTTAATATTTTTGGATGAATGTATTCGGATATTTTTGAGTAAATATATCGGCAGATGGGTCCATGAAAGACTAAGTCTACCACAGCACAGTCAAGGTGATAAAAGTAGCTTGCGTGCTGAGGATTTTGTGAAATGAATGAAACTTATGATAGCAATATAGTGTATAGAAATGCACCGTTCTTGGTAAAATAATAATTTGAAACTTAAATTCATTCAAACTGAACTCAAATATGATTCATACTGTTAAGATTTGACCCAGATGTGGCATTTTCAACGGATTATTTCCCTTTATCTCTTCTTTGGATAGAACTAATGCTTTGAATCAAACCCGACTACCTTCTGTTTCCAGTTTAGCGCTTCCCTGTGAACAAAAAACAAATCAGCTCTTTGTAAATCATTCACTAGGCGAAAACAAAAACAAAATTATAACTACAGAAGTTTTGTAGACGTGCGCAACTAACCTCGCTTATCTTACCAAAACTTAATTAAACTCTCAAGGACATTCCCGCTATATTATATTTCGGTGGTGGTCTTAACATAAGTTACATACGTAGCCATAACGCACTGATAATGACGGCACTTGGGTAGGGAAATAAGTACAGAAGCTTTGGAAAGTATTAGTATATTATCAATTAACGTAAATATCCAGGTACATTATGTATGTTTTAAAACATTACTTTCACTCTGTTATAAATGCACAGTCAGTATTAATAAGCGGAAATTACCTATGACTTTAACAGAGATGCCATCCACTGTGCCGGATCTTTATACTGTCTGATCTTTACTTACAGTTAGAGACTTCTTCCTGTCCTCAACCATGAGAGGACAGAATGATGACAATAGATGAATGTTAGTGGCAAACCATAATCCCAGGATCCCGCAACTCAAAGCACGATATAAGAATGATGCAGAGTGTCTTTAAAATTCTGATGAAAATCTGACAAGGTAATTACAAGTTATTGCCTATTTTACTGAAAATTTTCAAATATAATTGGCAAATTAGGAACTGCTTAGTCTAGAATAAATTCAAACTTCTAACAAAGCATTATCATAATAGAAATTTTAAAATCGTTGTGAAGAAAGGTTCTTTACTTACCTCTCTAAGAAATGTATCCAATAATTCACCAACACCTGAATTTTGACGCAGCTTTGAAGTTGCATTATCAAGTTATCGACGTTGAATCTTGAAAACTAATCTATTGAGGCATTCATAAATTATCCCAAGAAAATCCGAGTTGCCATTCCCCAATTGCTTCTTCAGAAATGATCCACTGGCACTTACATAATCCAAAATTAATCCAAAATTTTCTGTAAGATTCACCAACATTTAAGGTTTAAAGGCGATCAGAAAAGTTGCTCAACTTAAATTCAAACTTGCTTCGAGCAGCACGTCAGCACTGAAAGTTTGAAGCCAACCAGAGAATACATTCTTAAGTTATTGGAGAGGCTCCAACAAGTAAATGTTTATTATTTTCGTTTGTGTACTTGGAAAATTTGCACCTCTTTAGGGTAAATCCAAAAAGTTTTATGTAGTTCGTAAGATTAACGTGTCATTAAAGACTGGTGGAGTTCAGTAGAGGCCAAACACAGTAACTAAATGCAAAAAAAAATTATAAATATAAAATGCATCGGAAAAATGGCAACCACATATTCAACTGACACAATCACCTTTTTCAAATACACAACTTATGAAATTTTTAAGCCAATCAGGTCAAAATATGTATGACCAGAGGGCAAATGCACTTGATAATTTTTCCAAGATCGTTGAAAATCTGACACCGACTGGATAAGGTATCCTCAATTTCTAAACCAAAACCTTACAGGGAAATTAATGAATGAGAACTCGTGAAATTTAGAAAATTCATAAAAATGCAAGTTTCAAAATTTCTATTTTCTTTTCTAAGTTATATTATATATAAGAAATATGAGCAGTTCTACAAGAAACAAAATTCATTTAGCTTTTGTGGGGGATTTTGACGAGAACACAATCTTAAAATTAATATTCCACCCACACTCGGGGGAGAACACAGAATACATAACCAAATTACAACTTGCTGAAATTGATGTATTCTGGAGACTTGGTGGGAAGTTAGGAACATTTGGGACGTAAACAATGTCCCTCCTTCAGTGCCCACCGTCCCAAGCTCCCCGACTAGCTCTGGGACCCTGGATTAGGAACATATGGTTCCTGTACATTTATAATGAAAATTTACATCAATAAAACTGACTACAGTAGGACTCCCGTAGGGGATATGTTCCAAGACCTATCGTGGATACCCTAAACCGCGGATAGTTGATTTTCATTCATGTATGTGTATCTATGATAAAGTTAATTGATAAATTACTCATAATAGGTGAGAATTAGCAGTGTTTCACTGATAGGAAGCACTTGAGGGTTTTTCTTAAGCTTTGGAGAACTACCATCACTACTTTTGCACTTTGGTGCCATTATTAAGCAGATTTAAGGGTTATTTTCGGGCCACAGTAAACAACAGATAACTGAAACAGTGGAAACTAGTCCGCGGAAACTGTGGTCGTACTGTGTTTAGTGGACTGTAAAATTAAGAAGACATGACTAATTTATGTATTTTATTTTGTTTTCTCTATTACGTTACAATTATTAATGACAATATTTCATATTAGGAACACTGGTGATATGTCCCTACGCCTTCCACAGGACGATTACATAGAAAATTGGTCAGCCTCTGTTACCCTGTTCACTGAGAGGTGAACACTGAAGGCTGCCAATATGGCGTCCTTTCAGCTACCACGTCATGTTTTTCTTTTATAACATCATTAATTTTTCCATTTTTTACAAATAGTTAAACCTTTCCATATGTACTTTCTTTTAACTTATCTTGTAGTCAAGAATTTTTTGATATTTATATCGGCTACTGTTATTTAGAGAAACATTTGCGAACTCGCCAGTTTGTTTTCTCCCTGTACATCCATCTTCGTTTCTCTTCACTCTATGTTTAGTGTATGAAAATTATTAAAATTTTCCATATTGCAGCCGGGAAGAGATCGTTGTTGACTACTTAATTTGCACCTTCTACTATGAGACAATTCCAGGCAGCTCAAGCTTGAGTTATATTTCTCTTAGCAGGCCTATTACTTGAATTTCTTGGTCAGTGATGTCTTCAATTACATTCTTCGCGTTACTTTCCATTAGATTGTAATTTCCCATTTCTTCTACACCATTTAATTCTAAGGAAATTAATTTATCTATAGTATGTAGACTTTCGTGACAATGGCACAACATTCAGACATTTCTAACAACACCTTGTGAGTCTGGGTATATCGTTAACACCATTCTCAGTGGCCAGAATGTTCGATTTAGCTCTCTATTAATTAATACAATATCGCCGGGTTGAATGTTCTGCCTATTTATAGCTTCTGAGGCACCATAAAAGTGTTCACCACACATTAGACCAATGATTAATTACTATATTTAACACGCTAAATTGATCACGCAATGATTATGCATTATTATAATCTACATTACTTTCTTCTGGAATATCTTTGTAGACAAGTGCAGCCTCCAATTTTTGTCCACATATTAAATGAGAAGGTGTTAATATATCCACATCAGGAGTTTCACTAACGAATGTAAGAGGACGATTACTTATTTGATTTTCCGTATTGTAACACAGTACTGAATTCTTCAGAACTCATTCTTTTCCTGTGAAGCATTTTTCATGAACATCTTTTTACTGTTCCTATCATTCGTTCCAACCATCCTGCCAAGAAGCCCTGGGGGTGATTTAATTTCCAGACGCATGCTCGCTGGGATATCAGAGATTAACCATCAACATTCTTTTATAACTTTATCAAATATTGCGCATCCGCTTCAGAATTAGTGACACTATCTGAATTTATTACTCTTGGGCAGTTGTATAAACTGCTCTACAGACAAGCCCTGCGTCACTTCTAAATGCACTGCCTGGGTAGCGGTACATGTGAATAAAACATATACACTTTCAAGGGAACACCATCTGGATTTCCATTTATAGTAAATGGACCTCTATAGTCAACACCGATTGCATCAAATGGCCTTAACAATTGTACACGTTCCCATGGTAATGGTGGAGACCCTGGGTACATATAGGTCCAGGCGCCAACTTGACAACATATTACGCAAGATTTAAAAAACTTTTTTTTACACTTTGCCTCCCTTGCAGTATACAGAAAGCTGCTGTAATACACTTTAAAGTGTCCTGCGCCCTTGCATGCACTCCAATTTTTTGTGCATTTTAAATAATTAAGGTTGTCAGACAATGGGTTTTGGGAAGTAAGATAAGATGTTTTGCATGCTAACCCATTTCATCACGTTACAGCCTGCCTCTGCAACTAATTACATCTTCTAAATAGAGCCCTAACTTATCTAAAAGTGAATGAACCTTTTACATTTCTTCCTTTTAAAAACAATTTACTATCAGTACATTATATCTTGGACTCTCTTAATACAGTATTTATATAGGATATGGAAAATTATAGAAAATATTATTTTTTTATTTATAAATTTAAACACCAGTAGTCACATTAATAAGTTTAGGTAAGGAGGAATATCTATAAATCTCAGTGACTTATGTGGAACAAATTATTGGAGCAGTGGTCATAGTAATTTCGGCTGATACAATATGTCCCTCAGTCCTTTAAACCATCAATTAGCCTTCACAAATTTATTGTATGTTAAAACTCGTAACAAGAAATCAGTATGATTTTCCTCTGTAGGTACATCATTAAAGGCTAGTAAATGTTTACTTAATTATCAGACCAAATCACAGTGTAGCTAATATTTATCAAGTACAAAATTATCTCTTATATAATTAGCTAATTTGACACCTATGTAAATGGTTGTTAATTCTAACTGAGGTAATATACATTCTTAAATGGAAGCAACGTTTGTCTTTGTCATTACAAGTGAAATAGATTTATTACTTTGAATATGAGCGACCGCTCCATACTCCAATTTTGAAGTGTCGAAAAAATGTGGAACATATTATAACTTGGTACATTACGTGGGAATTCTAACTTTGGTATTTGCACATAATCACCTATTAATTCTTTCCATTTTGTAATAAATTTCTTAGGTATGCCTCATCCCAAGCACTTTTAAGTCTCCATACTTTTTGAAACAACAATTTCCTTCTTATTGTAAGAGATATAAAATCCAGTGCATCGAAGCATTTGGAAATCTCTTCAATGTTCTCTTTGTCAGTATATTCGGCATACCATAATAGTTAGGTTTTAGTAATAATAAATCCCTTTCGGTATCATGTTAATCCTAGCATGTTACTAGACATGCTTGGATTAACTTCACTTCCAGGGCATTCCTAACTTATTGTCATTTAATTTGGACGAATTGCTATTCCATTCTCTCAGACGCATGTTTGCATTTTGCATTATCTTATTATAAGCTTCTAAAATGTCCTCATTAGTTCCTCTGCATTTGAAGTCACACCTAGGAAATTGTCCACACAAAGCTGTTTATTCATAGATTTACTCAATGGACTTCCCGAATGTTTGAGGTGAACATTTATAGTCGCCTGAACCAGAAACGGACCAAAGGTAACGCCAAAGAGTACAGTTATGAAGCTGAAAGTTTTTACAGTGCTATGGGGGTCATTATGATTTTCAGACCATGAGTAACGGGTATAATCCAGGTCTACCTCCTGCAAACCCATTCATAGTAAAGCTTTATTTATATCAGTTGTAAAGGCATAGTCTCTTAACTTCGTCAAAGACGGACCAGTTACAGTCATTCAGCCTTGATACATCCTTAATCATTTGGTATAACATTTGACTCTTCAGTATGTTAAGTAATGACCATAAATTTAGCCTCTGGAGGTACCTATTCTCTATGTGTTCATTATATTATTATATTCAGCCAATAAATTAGGAGTCTTACGTAATTCATAGAACTTTACCTTTAACTTTCCATAAGCCATTCTATAATTTATATGAAGTTCTGGCTGGTTCATCTTCCAAGTGAATCACACCCAGTATTGTTTACGACCATACTTCACATTTTTCAGTTATTATTCCTGGGTGAAAGCATCATTTGGACTTCATTCACATTAATTCCGATGCTGTCTCGACCCCATAATTTATTTACTGGCTCAACATCGCCCTCTATTACTGAATATTTAGTGTGATACTCTTTCGTTTATAGTACACACAGTGACTGCATTTACTGACTCCTCTAGTAATTTATTATTAAAGCCAGAAATTCTGCTCTATACTACATAGCCTCCTGCTATTTTTAGGAGATTGAAGCCACAGTTTTTCACCATACCCGTCACAAATGAGGTATAATAATGTCTCACAATTAAGATATTTATTAACCCTGCTGAGTCTTTCTCTACAGAGGAGTGTGCCAATTCTAAACCATTCTCTAAAAGTTGTCTAGTTGCTTCACTAAATCCAGCTACAGTTATTTTTCTCTGGCAGCCTATCTACTACAACTGTACAGATACGGTTCCTCTCACCACCCAGGCCGACATAAATATTCACCGTGCCTTACTTTGTCTGAAAGAAATCCAGACAGTTTTAAATTGGGGTCCTTGAAACAGCAAACCAATTACATTTTTTTCTTTACTTAGTATCCCGAATATTTACTTTCATTATGAGAAAGGTTACTTCAACAATTCCATTATCATTTACATTCGCTGCTACGTTTATATCTGTATCAGCTGTGCCAGGGTTATTACTATAAACATCCTTGCACATCACAATATGGTATCTTCCCTTCTGACACTCAGGGCAATTATTTAACTTAGTATTGCAGTCTTTCACATTATGATTGCCTTAATACCTTGTACATCTGTTAAGTTCTCCCACTTTATCCACCCTAATGTTCAAAGAATCATATGTATTACAAGATTTGAGGAATCAGTACTTTGCCAAAAAAGACAATCCTTATTTTGCTTTATATCCCTATTATTTATAGGGTTTCCCTTTTTTAAGTACTTAGTTCTAATTGTCTGTGTTGAATCTTTATTCCGGATTTCGGCCTCTTGATAGGTAATAATATTTTTTTTTATTCTTGGATTAATTATTACAATTACCATTAGGGTATTTCTTACCCTCGTGAAACTTAATATTATGATGAGATAACATTAGTCAGTATTTGCCACCTCGTCATAATTATTTGACCTATTTGTAGTTGTACAGTTAACTCTTGAATACTTCTCTCTTATCTCTTCCAAGGAGAAGTATCCTTTATGTAAAAAAACTGGCCAACCTCTATTAACCTGTTGTGTGCGGTTTAGTACACAATGGGAGGTGAACATAAATTATTGATGATTGCACGTGGTAGAGCCAATATGGCGTCCGTTCAGCTACCACGTCACTTTTTTTTTTTTTTCATATCTTCGCTAATTCTTCCATTCTCGATAATATTTCTATCGGGCCACTATTATTTAGAGAAACATTTGTGAACTCGCCAGTTTATCTTCTCCCCGTTCCGCCATCTTTATTTCTCTCCACTTCCTCCACCACCATTTTTGTTTCTCTCCGCTTCCTCAACCAATCTTGTTAATATACTTACTTTTCATGAAAGTCCATTATGGTATTTCTAAATTAAAGCAGCAAATTGGCTCCTACACCGCCCCCGTTCAATACCAAAATACTTCCCATTAATATACAATACAAATTAGCGTTAGACCTATTACACTTAAACCAAAATTTTTAATAAACTTCTTACAATAAATGAAAAGCGCAGTTTTAATATAGTGAAAAACAGTGACAGTGCAAAGCCGATCAGGAGAGGTTTTCTTCAGTAATTAATTACTCTGATGCATACAGTTCTGTGTTATTTATAATGATTTAATTAAAATTTGAAAGATGTCAGAACGACTCGAATCTCTAACGTTAAAATATGCAATCAACACAAATTTTCTTTTATTTTTCTTTACGATTTTATTTATGACAATGGTCTTCAAGAATGTCAGGAAAATTTCAAATTTGCTCATTCGTAGAGTAAACAGTTAGAGAATCATTCGTGATATAGAATGTATCAGCGTTAATTTCTTTAAAGCCGATTACAAAAGACATTATTTACTTATTAAACGCAGGTCAATATCACAATTTAATAAATTAGGCTAACCAAGACTAAGGTAGTCTAATTAAAATGCAGATCTGACGTTTAATAAAACACATTAGCGCTCAAAGTTTGAAGGTGATGATAGAGACATTCCACTATTTTCATACTTCACTGATTCCAAAATGTTTTTAACCATTTAAGTGTATTGACAAATTTTCTCCTACATAAAATAACCGTTTTGAGTGTAGTTCTGTGCGCAAGATGTAATACCCATTAAATGTCGAAGTGCCATTCAAAATAAGTATATTCAGCGTCTAGCAAAAGAATATGTTCGGTACTATTAGCATGCTGGCTCGAAATATGAAGTCAAAATTCAGCCAACATGACACAAGTTTAGTTTTTGTAAAACATATAATTTCAATAATTGTTTATTAATAAATCATGTTCCTTTAAACGTTACAGCACAGGAAATATAATAAATCAATAAAAGCGTATTCCATGTTAAATAGTAACTGCTAAATATGCTTCAAGGGCATTAAGCCACATATTCTCACTGGAAGCAGAAAATATTTAAAAATGTTTAAACATTTCACTTTAGCTTATGATTAAGAGTAAATAAACCAACAGTAGTCTTCCATCATGTTGGGACTGAAGTACCTCTGAAAGCGTACCTCCATTGTACTAATACACTGATAAAATCTGTCACCATGTTCGTTACTATCAGCAACATTTCAGGGATATACAGCAACCTGTATAAGCTTCTATCATGTTTTGCACTAACTCGTAAATTCTAGACAAGCTGTTTGAAAGGTTCCCATGCAGCCATCTCCAGTGGTGTCAGTTATGATAGGAAGACTGGGTAGGATAAGAGTTCACGTATTTTTGGGCCTGCCTTAAGTTTAGCATCATTTAAAATTCCTCTTGCTTTTTCCTTCATGTAAAGAAATTCTGTGTCATCACTATCCAAATCCTTTAAAAAGTTTTTCATTAGGCCCAACTTTATATGCACTGGTGGAAGAAATATATTTGGAGGATGCGCCGGTGGCATATGTTGTATGCTACATTTACCCGGAAAAGTTTTTTTTTTCTTGCCAGCTGCTCTGGTAGCATCGTCACGACTAGTCCACAAACAAAGGAAGCTTATGTGCTTTGTTTACACAAGTTGTAGACCAAGATTTAACTTTGTCACTTTTAAGTCCTCATATATATTCCACTTGTGATCGTTGTATTTTCTTAATCTGAGTAGCATTTCCAAGGACTCGTATGTTTCCTTTAATCCAACAGCATGAGCCACTGGCACAATGGCTTTTCATCGTCATTGTGAGGGAGCACGGACTTCAATGTGTCCTTGATGGAATCGACGAATAGCCTAAATTCACATTCACTGTTTACAGCCTACAGTAGTGTGAGAAAATTTTGGGATTATTTCTTAATATGTTTTAGTCTGCGGCTTAATTAATGTAGTTTGGGTTGTTTTCCTTTCAGAAGAGTTTGTTACCGACTTCTGGTAACTACCTAGCTGTAGAGTTACCTGTGACTCAACAGTGCTACAACAGCTGTTGTACTACAAGGTTATTCTTGGTAGCATGTTCCATGAGTGAAAGAGGCTTGGCCAAATTCTTCCCTTCGGTTCATGATAAATGATGAAATTCATGATGTATGTTACAACTAAGAAACGTGTAAGTATTGTAGTTCTTAGAAAACATGCTGATATGAGTATCAGACAGATCACCGGATTCTGAAGAGAGCTAACGACACTGGTGAGTGTAGTGCAACGCTACGTTGAGGAAAATGTGGACGAAAACGCATCAAAACATCTCATGATGACTAAGTTATCGTATGAAATTGAGTGAAGAATCCCAAGAAAACCAGCAAACATTTACGCCGGCTGAAGTCGGCGTAAATGTTGGTTCTTCAACTCTTCGACGAAGGCTCCTTAAAGTTGGCAGAGCTACCAAAAAGCCGGTAAGAAAAAAACGTCTGTGGTGGATTCTCAATCATAAGGGATGGATGAGAGATGAATGGAGAAAAGTTATATTTTCAGATGAGGTGCATATTGAAGTATATGGGTACAGATCAGCGGTAGTGAGAGGGAGAAAAAGCAAACCTCTTCAGAATGGACACAACAAGCGCGAAAACACCCCTTGAAGGCTTGTTATTGATGAGGGAACGATAAAGAGTGACAGATACATGGAATTCCTGGCAACTCATTTGGTTCCCATTGTGGACAGAGGCTTTCCTGATGGAGAGAGTATCTTCCAGCAGGATTTTACTCTATGCCACACTTCCAGAAAAATGTTGACAATCTTCGAAGAGACTCGACTATGCGCTCTAAATTGGTCTGGAAACTCTCTTGACCTCAATCTAATTGAAAATCTATGGGCAATAACCATACGCGATCAGGATCAAGAAACATTAGTGTTCAACTGTAGAGAAGCTAATTGTTGCTGTTATTAGGACCTGGTTCCTCGACGAAGAACTTGCCAAAATGTGTTCAGCATGGTTGATTCTGTTCCAAAGCGTGTAGCAAACCTTATAAAATTATACAGTAGTAATATTTCTTATTAAATCAATTACATGTCATATCATTGCCGTGTATTTTTCAAATAAACATTAATTTTCCAAATAAATGTCTTGTTTCATTACTGTTCCAATTAATATGCTCACTACTGTAATTCCTTCATAGGATCATTCACATCAGTGCAGAAACAGACACCAATTTCTATTTAATAGACTGCCTCCAAATTAGTTGGAAGTGCATGAATATGAGACATTTTTGTACATTCTGCTTAAAGGTTCTTGTAAGCGCGATCTAAGCAGTTCTGCCATCTGCTCTGTTAGGTCAAGGTCCCTGACAATGTCATTTAACGTCTAAAGAGTGATTAAGTGAGGTTATTTGCAAGTGTCACATTCAAGTGATTCATAAAGATTAGTGTTATCAGTTTCTTCACTACTATTGTGTTCAGTGTCATAAGCAGGTATAGCAGTGTTATCAGTATGAAGCTCAGGTTTTAATTCTAGATATAATGCTTTTCTTCGAGAAAGGAACCACATTAATCATGCAGAAATAACGGCCATTCAGGTGATTCTTCAGTTCTCACCACACCATTGCTACTGCATATGACATTGATATATGTTCCCCAGTCAACCACTGTATCAGTCCAGAGGCATAAACAGTACAGCATATGTATGAAACCCATATTTTATCTTCATTGCATATCTTGCAAGGGAAGGAGCGCTGATATGCAATCTTGACATGATTGTTTTTAATTTATAATGAGGTGCATACTTGCCACTTGCATAGCAAAAGTTGTCTTCACCGTTCAGTCATCTTCGTCTGTTCATGTTAATCTGAAAAGGGATTTAATACAATGGAACAAAAATCGAATGTAAATGTGGATATTTGAATGTGGTAGAGAAATACAATTAGGTTTAATAAACATCAATGGACACAATGAATAGCAACATTTTGTAAATATATTTGAAGACAGGGACGGCCAGAGAACAAGTGATGCTCTCCGACTCTTCCTGACAAGCAGACATGATGCGTAGGAGCCGGAAGGCTTTCCTCAGAGGTGTATTCCGCTTCATACATATAATACAGAACCACACATGTGTTGGGAACATCCTATGTCGTAAGTTAATTCTGACTTTAGATTCAGTTTCAGCATGCTAAAAATAACATTAAAAATAAACTTTATATATATAATGTGATAATAATAAAACACCGGCCGATATATATATATATATATAAATATATATATATATATATATTGCCAGAAGGGTGCTTTATACTACATATATATATATATACATTAACACCCCTCCTATATATATATATATATATATATATATATATATATATATATATATATATATATATATATATATATATATATATATTTATTAGCACACTGGCCGATTCCCACCAAGGCAGGGTGGCCCGAAAAGGAAAAACTTTCACCATCATTCACACCATCACTGTCTTGCCAGAAGGGTGCTTTTCACTACAGTTTTTAAACTGCAACATTAACACCCCTCCTTCAGAGTGCAGGCACTGTACTTCCCATCTCCAGGACTCAAGTCCGGCCTGCCGGTTTCCCTGAACCCCTTCATAAATGTTACTTTGCTCACACTCCAACAGCACGTCAAGTATTAAAAGCCATTTGTCTCCATTCACTCCTATCAAACACGCTCAAGCATGCCTGCTGGAAGTCCAAGCCCCTCGCACACAAAACCTCCTTTTCCCCCTCTCTCCAACCTTTCCTAGTCCGACCCCTACCCCGCCTTCCTTCCACTACAGACTGATACACTCTTCAAGTCATTCTGTTTCGCTCCATTCTCTCTACATGTCCGAACCACCTCAACAACCCTTCCTCAGCCCTCTGGACAACAGTTTTGGTAATCCCGCACCTCCTCCTAACTTCCAAACTACGAATTCTCTGCATTATATTCACACCACACATTGCCCTCAGACATGACATCTCCACTACCTCCAGCCTTCTCCTCGCTGCAACATTCATCACCCATGCTTCACACCCATATGAGAGCGTTGGTAAAACTATACTCTCATACATTCCCCTCTTTGCCTCCAAGGACAAAGTTCTTTGTCTCCACAGACTCCTAAGTGCACCACTCACTCTTTTCCCCTCACCAATTCTATGATTCACCTCATCTTTCATAGACCCATCCGCTGACACGTCCACTCCCAAATATCTGAATACATTCACCTCCTCCATACTCTCTCCCTCCAATCTGATATTCAATCTTTCATCACCTAATCTTTTTGTTATCCTCATAACCTTACTCTTTCCTGTATTCACCTTTAATTTTCTTCTTTTGCACACCCTACCAAATTCATCCACCAATCTCTGCAACTTCTCTTCAGAATCTCCCAAGAGCACAGTGTCATCAGCAAAGAGCAGCTGTTACAACTCCCACTTTGTGTGTGATTCTTTATCTTTTAACTACACGCCTCTTGCCAAGACCCTCGCATTTACTTCTCTTACGACCCCATCTTTAAATATATTAAACAACCACGGTGACATCACACATCCTTGTCTAAGGCCTACTTTTACTGGGAAATAATTTCCCTCTTTCCTACATACTCTAACTTGAGCCTCACTATCCTCGTAAAAACTCTTCACTGCTTTCAGTAACCTACCTCCTACACCATACACTTGCAACATCTGCCACATTGCCCCCCTATCCACCCTGTCATACGCCTTTTCCAAATCCATAAATGCCACAAAGACCTCTTTAGCCTTATCTAAATACTGTTCACTTATATGTTTCACTGTAAACACCTGGTCCACACCCCCCCCCTACCTTTCCTAAAGCCTCCTTGTTCATCTGCTATCCTATTCTCCGTCTTACTCTTAATTCTTTCAATAATAACTCTACCATACACTTTACCAGGTATACTCAGCAGACTTACCCCCCTATAATTTTTGCACTCTCTTTTATCCCCTTTGCCTTTATACAAAGGAACTATGCATGCTCTCTGCCAATCCCTAGGTACCTTACCCTCTTCCATACATTTATTAAATAATTGCACCAACCAATCCAAAACTATATCCCCACCTGCTTTTAACATTTCTATCTTTATCCCATCAATCCCGGCTGCCTTACCCCCTTTCATTTTACCTACTGCCTCACGAACTTCTCCCACACTCACAACTGGCTCTTCCTCACTCCTACAAGATGTTACTCCTCCTTGTCCTATACACGAAATCACAGCTTCCCTATCTTCATCAACATTTAACAATTCCTCAAAATATTCCCTCCATCTTCCCAATACCTCTAACTCTCCATTTAATATCTCTCCTCTCCTATTTTTAACTGACAAATCCATTTGTTCTCTAGGCTTTCTTAACATGTTAATCTCACTCCAAAACTTTTTCTTATTTTCAACAAAATTTGTTGATAACATCTCACCCATTCTCTCATTTGCTCTCTTTTTACATTGCTTCACCACTCTCTTAACCTCTCTCTTTTTCTCCATATACTCTTCCCTCCTTGCATCACTTCTACTTTGTAAAAACTTCTCATATGCTAACTTTTTCTCCCTTACTACTCTCTTTACATCATCATTCCACCAATCGCTCCTCTTCCCTCCCGCACCCACTTTCCTGTAACCACAAACTTCTGCTGAACACTCTAACACTACATTTTTAAACCTACCCCATACCTTATATATATATATATATATATATATATATATATATATATATATATATATATATATATATATATATATATATATATATATGCAAAACAACCACTCTGAAAGAAAGAGAAATTCCAAACGCTTTCTGAAGATCTCGTTAACTATGATTTACCATTGCCAGTTCCTACTATCATTAAACTTATTAAACTTTGCATTGTTGATGCAAAATTTGTATTTAATGATAAGTTTTACACTCAGAAGTTTGGTATGGCAATGGGAAATCCTCTTTCACCTGTTCTTAGTAACCTATACATGGAATTTTTTGAAACAAGGTTGCTTAACACAATACTCCCTAATAGAGCTAAATGGTTCAGATATGTTGATGATATTTTGTGTCTTATGCCCAAAAATGTAGATAAACACCATTTTCTTGGAAAATTAAATAGCTTAGCCCATTCTATAAACTTTACTGTTGAGTTTGAAGAAAATAACTCATTGCCTTTTCTAGATGTTTTAATTATTAAGGGTAATAATGAATTCAAATTTAAAATTTACAGAAAACCTACAAATAACTGTTCCTATGTCCACTATTATTCCTCGCATCAAGATAGAGTCAAACTGTCTGTTTTCTCATCAATGTTTTTGAGAGCTTTGCGAATTTGTAGTCCTGAGTTCATAGATGAGGAAATATCCAAAATTTATGGAATAGGTAATGATTTAAAATACCCAAGAAATGTAATTGATAAATCTTTTAAAGTTGCTAGGAACACTTTTTATAATCCAAAAAAGGGCAACCAGCCTTATTCAACTAAAAATATGTTGGTTCTCCCTTACCATGAAAACTTGGTTGATATGCCTTCTCTTCTTAAGACTTTTAATATTAAAGTTGTATTCAAAAATCTTGATACAGTAAAAAAACTTTTGATTAAGAATTCCCCCCAAAATGCTGATGGATGTGTCTATAAGATTCCTTGTAAAATTTGCGATAAAGTTTATTACGGTCAAACTGGTAAAAATCTCGAACTAAGATTAAAACAACATAAATATAACATTAGAACTGGACAAGATTCCAATGCTCTATTTATTCATGTAAGAGATTTTAACCATCCAATTGATTTTCAAAAAGTTGAGAATGTAGTATCAAGCAAGTCCATGGTCGACAGGAATATAATTGAATCTTGTTTCATAAAAAGCAGTTTTGACAATAATATGAATATTTCCTTTGGTTTATATAAATTAGATCCATTTATAATTAATAGAATTTGGGTAGAATTTAATAATACACTGGACAAATAAATAGCCTGGGGGTGAGTTTTGCAAAGGACCTATCCAAGTTGGCTCGCCGCGCGTCACGTGTTTAACCGTTGTGGGATCTGATAGTGAGGTGCTGGCCGACCCCTTATATAGCTTCCTTGGATGCTTCACTTTCATAGTTCCTTGATAATGTGAGTAGTCACGAAAGCGCTTGGAATTTCTCTTTCTTTCAGAGTGGTTGTTTTGCATATTTTGAAATCACCTGTTTACTGTGATCTTATTGCATATATATATATATATATATATATATATATATATATATATATATATATATATATATATATATATATATATATATATATATATATAAAGGCAAATTTATTGTTGATACATTAATGTGATTAAACAAATTTTCCTCGCAAAATTTAACAAAGAAAATGCGTAACTTGATATGTTAACACATCAATAACATTCTAAATCTTCTAATTAGTACACTCGACTGTTGAATTTTTGAAGAACAAAAGAGACATTCTTTAGTTAACGTAGAGATTAAAAAATTTAAGTAATGGGTTATACAACAATAACATTAGGGCGCCCATTTATGCCAATAGTTGTATGAAATATTTCCCTATTATAGTAAACCAGCACTGAAAGTTTAAAGAAGGTCGGAGGATGCGTTCATAAGTTATAAATAAAACAAGGAAAGGAGAATAATATGGGTAGAAGGAGAAAAAGACGGAAAAAATTAGGCAACCACTTAGCAGTACCCCATTGCGGATATGTAATCAGGAAATTAGAAAAAAAAAGCAGACAAGGAAGGCTTACAGATGGTTTTGGAGAAAGCCACACGATTCGAAGGACATGGTGTTAAATTAATTTAATCGCAGCAAAGGCAAAGTTTTGAAAATTGGAGAAAGTCAAACAAAGAAGATTAAAAACAGTGTACGAAGCTTCGGAAACACAGGCTGCAAGCCTCAGGGTGACCATAGTTCTGTGTATATTACCTGAGTATATCAACCAAGTAAGTTGAGAAGCAAACATGAGTCTGGTAAATCTAATGGTAGCAGTCCCCAACCTCAACTAGGAAACATTAACGACAGTAAGTAAAACATGATAAAGCATGTGAAAAGATAAAAAGAGTGTAGAGGTTGATAATGAGACGGGTCCCAGAACTAAGTGGTAGGGGAGGTAAGTACAGGCTGATGGAGTATAATATAATGACACTAGAGATAATTACGACTAGGGATGACACAATAACGATGTACAAAATACTGAAATGAGATGATAGGGTGAAGACAAACAGAATGTTCGAGTGGAAGGAATCAGGAATACATGGACACAGCTAGACTTAAACACAGAGGTGGACAAGATGATGTTAGAAATGATTTATCTTTAGATCGACATGGAGGTGGTATATGGTATGAGGCAGAATTCAAGTATAGTTATACAAATAGGTAATAAGTTCAAACAGCCAGTAATATCCAATGGAAGGATGGGGCCGGAAGTTGAGACTCAGCCCCTTGCAAACATATATAGATGATGACACATAACAGAAATGCACACAAACACTCACAATCACAAATATGCACTACCCACACACACACCTGACGACACTGGAGGACAAGAGAGTTAGGGGAGGATATGATAACGACATATAAAATACTGAGAGGAATCGACAAGGTGGACGGAAACAGAATGTTCTAGAGATTGAAAACAGCAACAAGGAGTAACATTTGGAAGATGAAGACTCAGATGAATCACAGGGATGTTAGGAAGCATTTCTTCAGTCACAGAGTTGTCAGGAAGTGGAATAGTCTGAGAAGTGATGTAGTGGAGGCAGGATCCATACATAGCATTAGGAAGGGTTATGATAAAGCTCATGGAGCAGGAAGAGCGACCTAGCAGCGACCAGTGAAGAGCCGGGGGCCAGGAACTGTGACTTGACCCCTGCAACTACAACTAGGTGAGTATAACTAGGTGAGTATGCACACATGAAGATTGGGGAAGGGCAAAGAAGACCCCAGATGGAGTACAGGATCTTGGGGTGAGTATAACACCGGGCATATCTCCTGAGGCACACATCAACCAAATAACTGCTGCAGAAAAATGGGTGCCTAGCAAACCTAAGAATAGCATTCCAACAACTCAGTAAGGAATCGTTTAGGACCCTATACATCGTGTATGTCAGGCCTATATTGGAGTTTGCAGCACTTGTTTGGAACTCACACCTAGCCAAGCATGTAAGGATATTAGAGAAAGTGCAAAGGTTTGCAACAAGACTAGTCCCGGAGCTAAGGGGCATGTCCTACGAGGAGAGGTTAAAGGAAATCGATCTGACGACACTGGATGACAGGAGAGATAGGGGGGATATGATCACGACATATAAAATAATGAGAGGAATTTACAAGGTAGACATAGACAGGATGTTCCAGAGATGGGACAAAACAACAAGGGTCACAGTTGGAAGCTGAAGAGTCAGATGAATCACAGGGATGTTAAGAAGTATTTCTTCAGTGGAATAGTCTGGCAAGTGATGTAGAGGAGGCAGAAACTATACTTAGTTTTAAGACGGGGTATGATAAATCTCAGGGAGCAGGGAGAGAGAGGACCTAGTAGCAACCAGTGAAGAGGCGGATCCAGGAGCTATGTATCGACCCCTGCAACCACAAATAGGTGAGAACAAATAGGTGAGTACACACAGCGTGTAGGCAGTCGTAATGGTAGAGCTTGTATGAGCGTCCCGTGACTGCATACTTTGTATATACCACTGTCCCTCACTAAACATATCTATTATTTGTAATATTTCATTTTTTTTTTAGAATCCCTGATGCATTGTGTTTATTTTGGGGCCTAGACTGTTTAATTTGCAATTTATCATTACAATGATATTTGAGTTAATTAATTTAACTCCCTTTGAAATCAACATAAAATATTTTACATTTATTCATGCTGAGCGAGTTGCTGAATTCGTATTTTCCTGGGAATATATTGTTTAAAATATTGTTAATAAGCAGCGCTCAGCTATATTAGTCAATGAAGTGCAGCTGATGTTAATGGAACTGTTGTTTTATCTTGCACTCCTTTTCCTGTATATTACCTTAAGATGCCCAGGAGAAAATTATATTAATGAAAGTTTATATTTTGCAGGATTATATAATATCAATCGTTCTTCTAGCAAGGCGCTGCGTTTGGAATAAATGACGTTCAAGTGAATACAACCTGAGTGCTGACTGAGTTATGAAACTGACTGGCAGATAAAAGAAGCTCAGGCAGAAGGTAAACATTTACTGTATATAGTGCATGTAGTGTATAATCATGTTGTAGCTCTTGACAGACGAGTTCTGCTGACTGGAACTTCACAGGTCAATAAAAAACATCAACACAATTAACTCATCTATTTTACCTGTCTCAGCTGCGTGCAAAAAATCCTCTCTGAGAAGGTGAAAAATATACCTTAATCCAGAGTGAAGCTTTTGATGCGGCAGGTTTATGAGAGTTACTTGAGAGAAAGGCGACCCATTTGCGAAATGAAAGTTTGTAATCAGCATATGGACAAGAATATTTCTTAAACACAGAAGAGTATTATCTATCATGACAAATGACGGTTTTTTTTTGAGGGAAATACCTGGAGTTTACCTGGAGAGGGTTTCAGGGGTCAACACCCCCGCGGCCCGGTCTGTGATCAGTCCTCATGGTAGAACAGGGCCTGAGCAACCAGTCTATTACTGCACGTAAACCCGTGCGATCCACAGCCCGACTGATCAGGTTCTAACTTTAGGTGCCTGTCCAAAGCCTTCTTGAAGACATCCAGGGGTCCATTGATAACCCCCCTTATGTATGCTGGGAGGCATATATATATATATATATATATATATATATATATATATATATATATATATATATATATATATATATATATATATATATATAAATATATGTGTATATGTGTATATATATATATATATATATATATATATATATATATATATATATATATATATATATATATATGTATGTGTGTGTGTGTGTGTGTGTGTACTCACCTAATTGTACTCATCTAATTGTGGTTGCAGGGGTCGAGACTCAGCTCCTGGCCCCGTTTCTTCACTGATCGCTACTGGGTCCTCTCTCTCTCTGCTTCCTGAGCTTTGTCATACCTCTTCTTAAAACTATGTATGGTTCCTGCCTCCACTACTTCACTTGCTAGGCTATTCCACTTGCTGACAACTCTATGACTGAAGAAATACTTCCTAACGTCCCTGTGACTCGTCTGAGTCTTCAGCTTCCAGTTGTGACCCCTTGTCCCTGTGTCCCCTCTCTGGAACATCCTATCTCTGTCCACCTTGTCTATTCCCCGCAGTATCTTGTATGTCGTTATCATGTCTCCCCTGACCCTTCTGTCCTCCAGTGTCGTCAGTCCGATTTCCCTTAACCTTTCCTCGTACGACATTCCCTTGAGCTCTGGGACTAGCCTTGTTGCAAACCTTTGTACTTTCTCTAACTTCTTGAAGTGCTTGACCAGGTGTGGGTTCCAGACTGGTGCTGCATACTCCAGTATGGGCCTAACATACACAGTGTACAGTGTCTTGAACGATTCCTTATTAAGGTATCGGAACGCTATTCTCAGGTTTGCCAGGCGCCCGTATGCTGCAGCAATTATTTGGTTGATGTTTGCCTCCGGTGATGTGCTCGGTGTTATGGTCCCCCCAAGGTCTTTCTCCCTGAGTGAGGTCTGTAGTCTTTGTCCACCTAGCCTATACTCTGTCTGCGGTCTTCTTTGCCCCTCCCCAATCTTCATGAGTTTGCATTTGGCTGGATTGAATTCGAGAAGCCAGTTACTGGACCACATGTCCAGCCTGTCCAGGTCGTTTTGCAGTCCTGCCTCATCCTCGTCCGATTTAATTCTTCTCATCAACTTCACATCATCTGCGAACAGAGACACTTCAGAGTCTATTCCTTCCATCATGTAGTTCACATATATCAAAAATAGCACTGGTCCTAGAACTGACCCCTGTGGGACCCCGCTCGTAACAGGTGCCCACTGAGATACCTCTTCACGTACCATGACTCGTTGCTGCCTCCCTGTCAGGTATTCCCTTATCCATTGCAGTGCCCTCCCTTTTACATGCGTCTGATCCTCCAGCTTCTGCACTAATCTCTTGTGGGGAACTGTGTCAAAGGCCTTCCTGCAGTCTAGGAAAACGCAATCTACCCACCCCTCTCTCTCGTGTCTTACTTCTGTTACCTTGTCATAAAACTCCAGGAGGTTTGTGATACAGGATTTGCCTTCCATGAACCCATGCTGGTTTTCATTTATAATCTTGTTCCTTTCCAGGTGTTCGACCACTCTCCTCCTGATAATCTTCTCCATGACTTTGCACACAATACATGTGTGTGTGTGTGTGTGTGTGTGTGTGTGTGTGTGTGTGTGTGTGTGTATGGGTATATATATATATATATATATATATATATATATATATATATATATATATATATATATATATATATATATATATATATATATATATATATATGTCGTGCCGAATATGTAAAACTGGTCAATTAGCAAGAACTCATTTAAAATTAAGTCCTTTCTAAAATGTTCTCTTATACGTTTAAAGATATATTTTTTTTATTAATGTTAATGTAAAAAATTGTAGTTTTGCACCTAAAGAATCTTAGAAAACTTACCTAACCTTATTATAACAAGAACAATTTATTTTAGCCTAACCCAACTAAATATATTTTAAATTTGTTTACAATAATTTAATACTAAACACAGTGAAATTTGTTTTTTCGTTAGGTTCAGAATGATTTTGGCGAAATTATTGCAAACACAAACTTTAGTTTATATATATATATATATATATATATATATATATATATATATATATATATATATATATATATATATATATATATATATACAATATATATATATATATATATATATATATATATATATATATATATATATATATATGTCCTATATGGCACGATATATATATTTAGAGAGATATATATATACGTATATATATATATATATATATATATATATATATATATATATATATATATATATATATATATATATATATGCAATAAGATCACAGTAAACAGGTGATTTTAGAATATGCAAAACAACCACTGTGAAAGAATATAGAAATTCCAAGCGCTTTCGTGACTACTCACATTATCAAGGAACAATTAAAGTAATTCATCAAAGGAAGGCATATGAAGGGTCTAGCCCACACCTCACTATCACATCCCACAACAAAGCAACACCTAACGCGCGATTCGTAAGAAAGGGAACACTGCAGCAGGCCCCCTGGCCCAACTAGACAAGGTTCTTCACACAACCCACCAACAAACTATTCTACCCAAGAATTAAGAATTTTAAAATTTATTATTTGTCCAATGTATTATTAAATTCTTCCCAAATTCTATTAATTATAAATGGATCTAATTTATGTAAACCAAAGGAAATATTCATATTATTGTCAAAACTGCTTTTTATGAAACAAGATTCAATTATATTCCTGATTCAATTATATTCCTTATGACACTGTGCTTTTGAGAGATTCTGAAGAGAAGTTGTAGAAGTTGGTGAACAAGTTTGGAAGGCAATGTTAAATAAGGAAATTAAAATCAAACATAGGAAAGAGCAAGTTGATCAGGATAAAAAAAATAGGCAATGAGACTGGTTATCAGATTGGAGAGAGGGAGTATGGAAAAAGTGGATAAATTTATGAATTTCGTAGTGGACTTCTCAGCAGATGGGCATATGAAAGACGAGGTGAATTATAGAATTGATGAGGGGGGAAAAGGTGAGTGGTGCACTGAGGAATCTGTGGAGACAAAGAACTTTGTTCATGGAAGCAAAGAGAGGAATGAATGAGAGTATAGTACTAGCAACACTCTAATATGGGTGTGAAGTATGGGCGGTTAATGTTGTAAGAAGGAGACGGCTGGAGGCAGTGGACATATCATGTCTGAGGGCAATGTGTGGTGTGAATATAATGCAAAAACTCCATAGCCTGGAGATTAGGAGGAGGAACGGGGCTCCCAAAAGTAATATTCAGATGGCAGCGGTAGGATTGTTTAAGTGGTCTGGACATTTAGAGAGGCTGTAACAAATCAGAATAACTTGGAGGGCATATAAACCTGTAGTGGAAGGAAAGCATGGTAAGGCTCGTCCTACGAAAAGTTGAAGAGAAGGGGAGGGGGTAAAAGAGGTTTTGTGTGCGAGGTGCTTGGACTTCTAGCAAGCTTACATGCTGGAAGTTAGATAGGGGCAAGTGAAGACGAATGGATTTTATGACTTGACGTGCTGTTGGAATGTGAGCAATGTAACATTTATGAATGAATTCAGGGAAATTAATTAGCCAAAGTTGAGTCCAGGGGATGCGAGGTAGAGTGTCTGCAATTTTTTAACTGCAGTGTAGGCATTCCTATGGCAAGACAGTGATGGAGTGAATGATGATGAAAATTTTCTTCTTTTTCTCTTCACCCGAGAGAGAGATATATATATATATATATATATATATATATATATATATATATATATATATATATATATATATATATATATATATATATATATATATATATGAGAGAGAGACCACACTGGTCCAATACCTTGTCGCCCAACTAACGCTAGACGTTTTGGTCCAAGGCAATCAGCCTTCAGGCAGGTGGTTTTCAGCTTATCATCTCATCCACTGCATGCATCGATCGACGAGAGATTTTTACTCTTAATTCTTTCAGTAATAACTCTACCATACACTTTACCAGGTATACTCAACAGACTTATCTCCCTATAATTTTTTCACTCTCTTTCGTCCCCTTTGCCTTTATACAAAGGAACTATGCATGCTCTCTGCCAATCCCTAGGTACCTTACCCTCTTCTATACATTTATTAAATGAAAGCACCAACCACTCCAAAACTATATTCCCACCTGCTTTTAACATTTCTTTCTTTATCCCATCAATCACAGCTGCCTTACCCCCTTTCATTCTATCCACTGCCTCACGAACTTCCCCCACACTCACAACTGGTTCTTCTTCACTCCTATAAGATGTTATTCCTCCTTGCCCTATACATGAAATCACAGCTTTCCTATCATCTCCAACATTTAACAGTTCCTCAAAATATTCCCTCCATCTTCCCAATACCTCTAACTCTCCCTTTAGTAACTCTCCTCTCCTATTTTTAACTATCACATCCATTCGTTCCCTAGGCTTCCTCAACTTATTAATCTCACTCCTCTACTTTTTCTTATTTTCAACAAAATTTGTTGATAACATCTCACCCACTCCTCAACTGCTCTCTTTTTACATTGCTCCACCACTATCTTAACCTCTCTCTTTCTCTCCATATACTCCTCCCTCCTTGCATCACATTTACTTTGTAAAAACCTCTCGTATGTTAACTTCATCCCTCCCGGACCCACTTTCCTGTAAGCAAATCTTCTGCCGAACACTCTAACACTACATTCTAATTAAGTCCTTTCCCATTCTGCATATTCAAAACAACAAATCTAACTTCATAAACAAGCGTATTTATTCCACAAACAAAAATTTACATAGCAAACAACTATCTTCTTTTAATGAGATTAGATATGCTTGGTGCAAGGACGTCACCTCCTCAACATCAGGCTCGAAGTCACAAAGAAGTCATAGGTCCCTGCGTTCAGTAATTTTCAGTCTTCTTTTTTGCTTGGAAACTGCACTGAATCCTCACTCTTTTATATATAATATGGGAAGGCAATGAAGTAAATCGTGACTTTGTTCCCCAGTGCAGGGTAGTGGTCACAGTGCAGGGTAGTGGTCACAGTGCAGGGTAGTGGTCACAGTGCAGGGTAGTGGTCACAGTGCAGGGTAGTGGTCACAGTGCAGGGTAGTGGTCACAGTGCAGGGTAGTGGTCACAGTGCAGGGCAGTGGTCACAGTGCAGGGTAGTGGTCGCACTGCAGGGTAGTGGTCACAGTGCAGGGTAGTGGTCACAGTGCAGGGTAGTGGTCACAGTGCAGGGTAGTGGTCACAGTGCAGGGTAGTGGTCACAGTGCAAGGTAGTGGTCACAGTGCAGGGTAGTGGTCGCACTGCAGGGTAGTGGTCACAGTGCAGGGTAGTGGTCACAGTGCAGGGTAGTGGTCGTACTGCAGGGTAGTGGTCGCACTGCAGGGTAGTGGTCACAGTGCAGGGTAGTGGTCACAGTGCAGAGTAGTGGTCACAGTGCAGGGTAATGGTCACAGTGCAGGGTAGTGGTCAAAGTGCAGGGTAGTGGTCACAGTGCAGGGTAGTGGTCACAGTGCAGGGTAGTGGTCGCACTGCAGGGTAGTGGTCACAGTGCAGGGTAATGGTCACAGTGCAGGGTAGTGGTCACAGTGCGGGGTAGTGGTCACAGTGCGGGGTAGTGGTCACAGTGCAGGGTAGTGGTCACAGTGCAGGGTAGTGGTCACAGTGCAGGGTAATGGTCACAGTGCAAGGTAGTGGTCACAGTGTAGGGTAGTGGTCACAGTGCAGGGTAGTGGTCACAGTGCAGGGTAGTGGTCACAGTGCAGGGTAGTGGTCACAGTGCAGGGTAATGGTCACAGTGCAGGGTAGTGGTCAAAGTGCAGGGTAGTGGTCACAGTGCAGGGTAGTGGTCACAGTGCAGGGTAGTGGTCGCACTGCAGGGTAGTGGTCACAGTGCAAAGTAGTGGTCACAATGCAAGGTGGTGGTCACAGTGCACGGTGGTGGTCACAGTGCAGGGTAATGGTCACAGTGTAGGGAGTCACAGTGTAGGGAGTCACAGTGTAGGAATCACAGTGCAGGGGTCACAGTGTAAGGGGTCACAGTGCAGGGTAGTGTTCACAATGCAGGGGTCACAGTGCAGGGGTCACAGTGCAGGGGTCACAGTGCAGGGTAATGGTCACAGTGCAAGGTAGTGGTCAGTGTAGGGTAGTGATCACAGTGCAGGGTAGTGGTCGCACTGCAGGGTAGTGGTCACAGTGCAGGGTAGTGGTTACAGTGCAGGGTAGTGGTCACAGTGCAGGGTAGTGGTCACAGTGCAGGGTAGTGGTCACAGTGCAGGGTAGTGGTCGCACTGCAGTACTGGTCACAGTGCAGGGTAGTGGTCACAGTGCAGGGTAGTGGTCACAGTGGGTAGTGGTCACAGTGCAGGGTAGTGGTCACAGTGCACAGTGTAGGGTAGTGGTCACAGTGCAGGGTAGTGGTCACTGCAGTGTGGTCACACTGCAGGGTAGTGGTCACAGTGCAGGGTAGTGGTCACAGTGCAGGGTAGTGGTCACACAGTGCAGGGTAGTGGTCACAGTGCAGGGTAGTGGTCACAGTGCAGGGTAGTGGTCGTAGTGTGGTCGCACTGCAGGGTAGTGGTCACAGTGCAGGGTAGTGGTCACAGTGCAGGGTAGTGGTCACAGTGCAGGGTAGTGGTCGCAGTGTGGTCACACTGCAGGGTAGTGGTCACAGTGCAGGGTAGTGGTCACAGTGCAGGGTAGTGGTCACAGTGCAGGGTAGTGGTCGCACTGCAGGGTAGTGGTCACAGTGCAGGGTAGTGGTCACAGTGCAGGGTAGTGGTCACAGTGCAGGGCAGTGGTCACAGTGCAGGGTAGTGGCCGCACTGCAGTGTAGTGGTCACAGTGCAGGGTAGTGGTCACAGTGCAGGGTAGTGGTCACAGTGCAGGGTAGTGGTCACAGTGCAGGGTAGTGGTCACAGTGCAGGGTAGTGGTCACAGTGCAGGGTAGTGGTCACAGTGCAGGGTAGTGGTCGTACTGCAGGGTAGTGGTCACAGTACAGGGTAGTGGTCAGAAATAGTTTTTTGTAAGCTAAAATCTTTATATAATTTTTCGAACTTTGGTCACAGCTCAAAGTTATTTTGACTGCAATCACTTCTGTCGAAAAAGTCGGGAAATGAGAGCATGTGCCTGATTTTAATCACTGCTGTGATAACAGTGCTTAATGATTTATAAAGTCGACCTCTTAGGTTTTTTGTAACCAGATGTTGCCTGTGGATTACACAGTGCACCGTAAACACACCAGGTACAATTTATTTCAATAAATTGATGAAGCCCCGATGACAACCTATTATCGACTATGGTATAAACCTTGGTATGGTGTGTTGCAGTGTCAGTGTCGACTATGCCCCATCTGTTGCACAAGCAAGAATCTTGGTAAGCGGGATGGCTTTGTCTTTAAAAAAAATTCTTAACAACACGAAATAATGATTTCCCTATTGTATAAGTTTTTAGTTGTCTTGCAAATAACAGCCTTGAACCAAACTTTCATCTCTGACGACAAGAACATAAGCAAAAAACAAAGATTCATTGCCTGGCAGAGTGGACTTATCTAACTGTAATCCAAATTCTGTTGTCTTAAGCATGTTGCACAATGTCTTCAATGTTTCCAACCATTTTTTCCACTCTTCTCTGGACAGAGTTATCAATGAGATAACTCTATGTTAATTTTATTTTTTGTACAGCATTTGTATTACTTAAGTGTTTTACAAAATCATACAGATTTTGTAAAACAAGGCTCGCTTTGTTCTGATGACCCCCTGCTTTCCTCCCCCCCCCATTCCTTTCCTTCCTGTTTTTCCACCGCCCACTTTGGGAGTCATTGCTCTCGACGATTTATTCATCGACAGTTGTTCATTGCAACTTAATATCAGCTCATAGATGATGTGGCCTTGAGGGGCGGGATGTGGGGGTGTAGGGGGTATGGGGTGTGTGGGGGGTATGGGGTGTGTGGGGGGTATGGGGGGTGTGGGGGCTGTGGGGGTTTGGGGTGTGGGGGTGTGGGGGTGTGGGGGTGTGGGGGTGTGGGGGGTGTATGGAGGGGGGGTACAGTTGATACCTCTGACGGAATATAATACAGTAAGTATTAACTCCGAATCCTTCTTGTTAGAGGTCTGGGTTGGCCTAGACGGTGGACTGTCAACTTGCGGTCATCCCTATATATTAGGAATGTGCCAAAGTATCGGTGTCGGTATCACTACCATAACTCACTTTTATGGGATGTTAGTATCTGTAAAAAGTGGCCACAAACGACAGATACTTGTAAAATATTAATATATCACATGTGCTTAATTTAAAACAGCTTTGAGGGGTTACTCACCTACTGTCACACACTAACACAGTAAATACACTTCAAAAAAAAAAAATCAAATTGTCAAGACACAAGGTCATTCGGAGTGTATCTACCCGCAACTTACACTGACCATTATTTGATGAAAATCAGTGGGATCATATTGCTATGATATCTTCTATGTGGAAAGTATTTTTCAAAGCAGGTAAACGTCTTAGTGAAAAAACTCTGTGCTCTCAGAAATTCTGATTCGTGTAAAACATTTCAAACATTTGATCAAGAAAGTGTTGAAGGATCCAAGATTTCCAGGATTTGCTAGCACACAGTCTCCTCTCAGTGCTAGCACACACTCTCCTCTCAGTGCTAGCACACACTCTCCTCTCAGTGCTAGCACACAATCTCTTCTCAGTGCTAGCACGCACTCTCCTGTCAGTGCTAGCACACACTCTCCTCTCAGTGCTAGCACACAATCTCTTCTCAGTGCTAGCACGCACTCTCCTGTCAGTGCTAGCACACACTCTCCTCTCAGTGCTAGCACGCACTCTCCTGTCAGTGCTAGCACACACTCTCCTCTCAGTGCTAGCACACACTCTCCTCTCAGTGCTAGCACACAATCTCTTCTCAGTGCTAGCACGCACTCTCCTGTCAGTGCTAGCACAAAATCTCCTCTCAGTGCTAGCACACACACACTCCTCACAGTGCTAGCACACACACTCCTCTCAGTGCTAGCACACACACTCCTCACAGTGCTAGCACACTACTCACAGTGCTAGCACACACATTCCTCACAGTGCTGGCACACACTCTCAATGCTAGCACACACACTATCAGTGCTAGCACACACTCGCCTCTCATTGCTAGCACACACTCTGTGCTAGCACACTCTCTCCTCTCTGGGCTAGTACACATACTACTCTCAGTGCTAACACACACACTACTCTTAGTGCTAGCACACATTCTCCTCTCAGTGCTAGCACACACTCTCCTCTCAGTGCTAGCACACTCTCCTCTCAGTGCTAGCACACACTCCTCTCAGTGCTAGCACACACACTCCTCTCAGTGCTAGCACACACACTACTCTCAGTGCTAGCACACACTCTCCTCTCAGTGCTAGCACACACACTACTCTCAGTGCTACCACACACACTACTCTCAGTGCTAGCACACACACACTACTCTCAGTGCTAGCACACACACTACTCTCAGTGCTACCACACACACTACTCTCAGTGCTAGCGCACACACTATTCTCAGTGCTACCACACACACACTACTCTCAGTGCTACCACACACACTAATCTCAGTGCTACCACACACACTACTCTCAGTGCTAGCACACACACTACTCTCAGTGCTAGCACACACTCTACTCTCAGTGCTAGCACACACTCTGCTCTCAGTGCTACCACACACCCTACTCTAAGTGCTACCACACACACTACTGTCAGTGCTACCACACACACTACTCTCAGTGCTGGCACACACTCTCCTCTCAGGGCTAGGACACACACACTACTCTCAGTGCTAGCACACACGCTCCTCTCAGTGCTAACACACACACTATTCTCAGTGCTACCACACACACTACTCTCAGTGCTAGCACACACACTACTCTCAGTGCTAGCAAACACCCTACTCTCAGTGCTAGCACACACACTACTCTTAGTGCTAGCACACACTCTCCTCTCAGTGCTAGCAAACACACTCCTTTCAGTGCTAGCACACACACTCCTCTCAGTGCTAGCACACACACCCAGTGCTAGCACACACACTCCTCTCATTGCTAGCACACTCCTCTCAGGGCTAGTACACACATTACTCTAAGTGCTAGCACACACACTACTCTCATTGCTAGCACACTCCTCTCAGGGCTAGTACACACACTACTCTAAGTGCTAGCACACACTCTCCTCTCAGTGCTAGCACACACTCTCCTCTCAGTGCTAGCACACACTCTCCTCTCAGTGCTAGCACACACACTCCTCTCAGTGCTAGCACACACTCTCCTCTCAGTGCTAGCACACACTCTCCTCTCAGTGCTAGCACACACTCCTCACAATGGTAGCAGATACATTCCGCTCAGTGCTAGCGCACACACTCCTCACAGTGCTAGCACACACTATCAGTGCTAGCACACACTCTCCTCTCATTGCTAGCACACTCTCCTCTCAGTGCTAGCACACACTCTCCTCTCAGTGCTAGCACACACTCTCCTCTCAGTGCTAGCACACACTCTCCTCTCAGTGCTAGCACACACTCCTCACAGTGCTAGCACACACACAGTGCTAGCACACACACAGTGCTAGCACACACACACAGTGATAGCACACACTCTCCTCTCAGGGCCAGTACACACACTACTCTCAGTGCTAGCACACACACTACTCTCAGTGCTAGCACCCACTCTCCTCTCGGTGCTAGCACACACTCTCAGTTCTAGCACACAATCTCCTCTCAGTGCTAGCACACACTCCTCTCAGTGCTAGCACACACTCTCCTCTCAGTGCTGGCACACATTCCTGTCAGTGCTAGCACACACTCTCCTCTCAGTGCTAGCACACACACTACTCTCAGTGCTAGCACACACTCTCCTCTCAGTGCTATCACACACACTACTCTCAGTGCTACCACACACACTACTCTCAGTGCTAGCACACACACACTACTCTCAGTGCTACCACACACACACTACTCTCAGTGCTAGCACACACACTACTCTCAGTGCTAGCACACACACTATTCTCAGTGCTACCACACACACTACTCTCAGTGCTACCACACACACTATTCTCAGTGCTACCACACACACTACTCTCAGTGCTAGCACACACTCTCCTCTCAGTGCTAGCACACAATCTCTTCTCAGTGCTAGCACGCACTCTCCTGTCAGTGCTAGCACAAACTCTCCTCTCAGTGCTAGCACACACACACTCCTCACAGTGCTAGCACACACACTCCTCGCAGTGCAAGCACACACTCTCCTCTCAGTGCTAGCACACACACTCCTCTCAGTGCTAGCACACTCCTCACAGTGCTAGCACACACACTCAGTGATAGCGCATACACTATCAGTGCTAGCACATTCTCTCCTCTCAGTGCTAGCACACACTCTCCTCGCAGTGCTAGCACACACACTACTCTCAGTGTTACCACACACACACTCCTCTCAGTGCTAGCACACACTCCTCTCAGTGCTAGCACACACTCTCCTCTCAGTGCTAGCACACACACTCCTCTCAGTGCTAGCACACACACTACTCTCAGTGCTTGCACACACTCTCCTCTCAGTGCTAGCACACACACTACTCTCAGTGCTACCACACACACTACTCTCAGTGCTAGCACACACACACTACTCTCAGTGCTAGCATACACACTACTCTCAGTGCTACCACACACACACTACTCTCAGTGCTAGCGCACACACTATTCTCAGTGCTACCACACACACACTACTCTCAGTGCTACCACACACACTAATCTCAGTGCTACCACACACACTACTCTCAGTGCTAGCACACACACTACTCTCAGTGCTAGCACACACTCTACTCTCAGTGCTAGCACACACTCTGCTCTCAGTGCTACCACACACCCTACTCTCAGTGCTACCACACACACTACTGTCAGTGCTACCACACACACTACTCTCAGTGCTGGCACACACTCTCCTCTCAGGGCTAGGACACACACACTACTCTCAGTGCTAGCACACACGCTCCTCTCAGTGCTAACACACACACTATTCTCAGTGCTACCACACACACTACTCTCAGTGCTAGCACACACACTATTCTCAGTGCTACCACACACACTACTCTCAGTGCTAGCACACACACTACTCTCAGTGCTAGCACACACCCTACTCTCAGTGCTAGCACACACACTACTCTTAGTGCTAGCACACACTCTCCTCTCAGTGCTAGCAAACACTCTCCTTTCAGTGCTAGCACACACTCTCCTCTCAGTGCTAGCACACACACTCCTCTCAGTGCTAGCACACACACTCCTCTCATTGCTAGCACACTCCTCTCAGGGCTAGTACACACACTACTCTAAGTGGTAGCACACACACTACTCTCAGTGCTAGCACATACTCTCCTCTCAGTGCTAGCACACACTCTCCTCTCAGTGCTAGCACACACTCTCCTCTCAGTGCTAGCACACACACTACTCTCAGTGCTAGCACATACTCTCCTCTCAGTGCTAGCACACACTCTCCTCTCAATGCTAGCACACACTCCTCACAATGGTAGCACATACATTCCTCTCAGTGCTAGCGCACACACTCCTCACAGTTCTAGCACACACTCTCAGTGCTAGCACACTCTCTCCTCTCAGTGCTAGCACACTCTCCTCTCAGTGCTAGCACACACACACTCCTCTCAGTGCTAGCACATACTCTCCTCTCAGTGCTAGTACACACTCTCCTCTCAGTGCTAGCACACACACTCCACTCAGTGCTAGCACACACACTCCTCTCAGTGCTAGAACACACACTACTCTCAGTGCTAGCACACACACACTACTCTCAGTTCTAGCACACACTCTCCTCTCGGTGCTAGCACACACTCTCAGTGCTAGCACACACACTCCTCTCAGTGCTAGCACCCACTCTCCTCTCGGTGCTAGCACACACTCTCAGTTCTAGCACACAATCTCCTCTCAGTGCTAGCACACACTCTCCTCTCAGTGCTGGCACACATTCCTGTCAGTGCTAGCACACACTCTCCTCTCAGTGCTAGCACACACACTACTCTCAGTGCTAGCACACACTCTCCTCTCAGTGCTAGCACACACACTACTCTCAGTGCTACCACACACACTACTCTCAGTGCTAGCACACACACACTACTCTCAGTGCTACCACACACACACTACTCTCAGTGCTAGCACACACACTACTCTCAGTGCTAGCACACACACTGTTCTCAGTGCTACCACACACACTACTCTCAGTGCTACCACACACACTATTCTCAGTGCTACCACACACACTACTCTCAGTGCTAGCACACACACTACTCTCAGTGCTAGCACACACACTACTCTCAGTGCTAGCACACACACTGCTCTCAGTGCTACCACACACCCTACTCTCAGTGCTAGCACACACTCTCCTCTCAGTTCTAGCACACACACTACTCTCAGTGCTAGCACACACACTACTCTCAGTGCTAGCACACACACTGTTCTCAGTGCTACCGCACACACTACTCTCAGTGCTACCACACACACTATTCTCAGTGCTACCACACACACTATTCTCAGTGATACCACACACACTACTCTCAGTGCTACCACACACACTACTCTCAGTGCTACCACACACACTACTCTCAGTGCTACCACACACACTACTCTCAGTGCTACCACACACACTACTCTCAGTGCTACCACACACACTACTCTCAGTGCTAACGCACACTCTCCTCTCAGTGCTAGCACACACACACTACTCTCAGTGCTAGCACACACGCTCCTCTCAGTGCTAACACACACACTTTCCTCAGTGCTACCACACACACTACTCTCAGTGCTAGCACACACACTACTCTCAGTGCTAGCACACACGCTACTCTCAGTGCTAGCACACACACTACTCTCAGTGCTAGCACACACACTACTCTCAGTGCTAGCACACACGCTACTCTCAGTGCTAGCACACACACTACTCTCAGTGCTAGCACACACACTACTCTCAATGCTACCACACACACTACTCTCAGTGCTACCACACACACTATTCTCAGTGCTAGCACACACACTACTCTCAGTGCTAGCACACACACTACTCTCAGTGCTAGCACACACACTACTCTCAGTGCTAGCACACACACTTCTCTCAGTGCTAGCACACACACTGCTCTCAGTGCTACCACACACACTACTCTCAGTGCTACCACACACACTACTCTCAGTGCTACCACACACACTACTCTTAGTGCTAGCACACACAGACACTACTCTCAGTGCTAGCACACACACACTACTCTTAGTGTACTGCAGCTGATGAGTTACATAAAACAAATGTTGACAATATTAATATTGACTGAACGAAACTCAGGAGATAATTCAGAGGCTCAAGAATTCAGGAAGTTCACTTTCTTTGTTAGCAGCATCAGTCAGTAATAAAATAAGACTGATGTGCAATAATTACGTTTTCTTTTCTGAAATGTTTCGCTCACACAGTATGTTTCCTGAGACCTAAAGAATGTTTACGGGGGTCAACGCCCCAGTGGCCCGCTCACAGACCGGCCCTCCCCTTGGATCAATTAATTCTAACGTTCTTAGTAATTTAGATAACTGAATGTCACTAGCTATACTCAAAGATTTTTTCCTGAAACATTTGCTAGCAGTATTCTGCTAGTGCCCGCTGTCAGTTTTACTGTAGTGTATATCAGATATATTCAATTTCATTTCTTATACACATATTCGAGTACAAATAGGAAGCGCTTCTGTCTGGCGCTCAGTAAACGGAGGATCAAGCCTCCACCACGTGTAGTGCTCAATGACCCACATGGTTAAGCGCTTAACATGAATTAAAGAATTCTTATAGAACATATGTAAGGCATATTTTTTACAATTTTTCGAATAAAATAACCAGGTATTATGATTTCACAAGCAAAATGATTTTCTAGCTCCTTGATTGATTGAGAGAGAAAGAGATAGAGAGAGAGAGAGAGAGAGAGAGAGAGAGAGAGAGAGAGAGAGAGAGAGAGAGAGAGAGAGAGAGAGAGAGAGAGAGAGAGAGAGAGAGACAGACAGAGAGAGAGAGACAGAGACAGAGAGACAGTGAAACAGAGAGGCAGAGAGAGAGAGAGAAGATAAATCATTATAATAAGACTCAGTGCCCTCCCCCCACTTTACCTGGCATCTGGCTGTCTACTGCATCACAAACTTGGGTTAACTATGTAATGATCATCTGAAAACTGAATCTTGCTTAAGTCCTGCCGCTAAATTTATGAGCAATAATTAACATTAAATCTTCACCGGGGATTCCATCCATCTCTGTGAGACGAATATTAGACCTAAAAATATTCTAGTGACGCGAGATATTAGAATATTGCTTTTGTTGCAAATTGCTAATTCATCACGAATTGCATAAGATATATTGCATTTTAATTATGATATCGCTTAATTTAATTTTAATAGGTATCGCTAATGCTTTTGTTTTTTCTTTTGTGTTTACAATTCTATTTGTACTGTCTTTTTATAAACAGTTTGCAATATCGACATGTTGGTGAGTAAGACACATTTGCAACTATATATTTTCCAGAAATTCAGTATTTATATGTAAATAGATGGCCATACTGTATGTAATAATATTTATGTCATAGAAAACGGAAAGCCTGCGTCTGCGCAGACGAGACACTTGCCATCTTCGTTTTGAATTGGATACAACGTTAATATAATGGGAAGAATTTTTCGTGCTCTAGAGGTTAAAATTGGATTGACACCTCTCAAATAGGAGGCGAAATTGTTGGATGTGCATTCCTGCATAACTTGAGATATCAGACGACTGGACAAGACAGCTCCAGGAACCTCAGATAAGCTCTTTAGATTTGTGTATAATTCTGGCCAGTGTTTTCATAAATTTAGTTAGTGAGGTTTTTCTGAGTATGATACAACTTAATATCCAGTCAAATTGGTGAGTGATATTAAGATATATTTTCCTTCTGTTATGTATATGTGAATTTATATATAATCATTTTTTAATATACAGTCCACAAATTTATATATTTACCAGTATTCCTGGTGTATGTATATTTCATTTAATTAATAGGTCCAGAGCAACTTGTGGTTATGACAGTGGTAGGTATCGAAGGGGGACATTTTTTGCGACCTAGGTGTCCCAAATTCCTACTTGTCTGTGTAACATTGATAAATAATAATTATCTTTGTTATCATTTACTGTTATGTACATAATTAGTTACATTCAGATAAATGCAATTTTCCACATTTAATTTGCCCGTTGGGCAAATTAAGGTGCCTGTGCTACAGGCTTAAGGGTCACAACCAGCACATGGGAGAAAAAACTTACGACTTGGACCATTTACAAAGTCCAAATCGAACCGAAAAGTCGTCATAAGCTTCTTTCTTCTATGTTCTAGTTATCTATGTATCATTCCAGTCATATTATTGTGCCTTTTGTTATTGAAGAGTCACAGTGACATGCAGCAAGGGTGCTGGTGTAAGCTCTTCAGCTGAGTAGTTAACTAGAGCGCTGGACCTCCTCTCATGGACTGAGGTTCAAGTCACCGTCCATTTTTTCTGATTATTGAAAGTTGCTCATTACGACTTATTTTCGATAAATGACTACATAGCTTCTAGGGAAACAGGGATGGATGTAACAGGGAAAACTTCTGGAGCTGTCGGATGGAACATTTGTGTCACAGATGGTTGTGAAACATGCTATGAATCATCTGTGGGTGAAACATAAAAGGCTGTGTTATCACCTCACATCTACTTTTTTTACTCTAATATCACAACGTTTATCTACTTTAATCTCTCTTCATAGTACATACCTTTCAGATTCTGGACAAGTCCTGTTGTTTGTGTTTGCTTTTGTGAGTGTTTGTATATTTGAGTGTGTGTACTCACCTAATTGTGGTTGCAGCGGTTGAATCATAGCTGATGGCCTCGCCTCTTCATTGTTCGCTACTAGGTTCTCTCTCTCTCTCCTCCTTGAGCTTTATCGTACTCCTTCTTGAAGCTATGTATGAATCCTGCCTCCACTACTTCACTCTCCAGACTGCTCCCTTTCTTGACAACTATATGACTGAAGAAGTACTTCCTAGCATTCTTGTGACTCATGATCTTTCGACTTCCGGTTGTGACCTCCTTTTGCTATGTCCAATCTCTAAAACATCCTATCCTTATCCAACTTGTCAGTTCCTCTCAGTATTTATACGTCGTTATCATGTTCTCCCTATCCTAACTGTAATTCAGTGTTGTCAGATTGAGTTCTCTTAACCTCTTCTCGTAGGACAAACTCATCAGCTCCTCGACTACTCATGTTGCAAACCTTTGCACTATGTCTAATTTCTCGACGTGTTTGACCAGGTGCTGGTTCCATACTAGTGCTGCAAACTCCAATATGGGCCTGACATACACGGTGAATAGTGTCGTGAACGACTTCTTACGTAGATTTTGAAACGTGAGTCTCGTGTTAGACACGTGCCTGTATGCTCCAGCGTTATTTGGTTGATGTGCACCGCAGATGATGTGCTCGTTATGATGCTCACCCCACAATCAATTTCCTTGAGTGAGTTTTGCGGCCTTTGACCTCTTAGGCTGCACTCGGTCTGCGGTATGTGTGTACTCACTTAATTGTACTCACCTATTTGTAATTGCAGGAGTCTAGTCATAGCTCCTGGCCCCGCCTCTTCGCTGGTCGCTACTAGGCCCGCTCTTTCCCTGTTCCATGAGTCTTATCGTATCTATTCTTAAAACTATGTATTAGATCCTGCCTCCACTACCTCGCTTCTAGATTATTTCGCTGCCTGATAACTATATGACTGAAGAATTATTATTTTTTTTTATTATCACACCGGCCGATTCCCACCAAGGCAGGGTGGCCCAAAAAAAAGAAAAACTTTCACCATCATTCACTCCATCACTGTCTTGCCAGAAGGGTGCTTTACACTACAGTTTTCAAAATGCAACATTAACACCCCTCCTTCAGTAGGTAGTAGGTTGGTAGACAGCAACCACCCAGGGAAGTACTACCGTCCTGCCAGATGACTGTGAAACAGAAACCTGTAACTGTTTTGCATGATGACAGGATTGCTGGTTTCTTTTTCTGTCTCATAAACACGCTAGATAACAGGGATATCTTGCTACTCCTACTTACACTTTGGTCACACTTCACAGACACGCACATGCATATATATATACATACATCTAGGTTTTTCTCCTTTTTTCTAAATAGCTCTTGTTCTTCTTTATTTCTTCTATTGTTCATGGGGAAGTGGAAAAGAATCTTTCCTCCGTAAGCCATGCGTGTCGTATGAGGCGACTAAAATGCCGGGAGCAATGGGCTAGTAACCCTTTCTCCTGTAGACATTTACTAAAAAAGAGAAGAAGAATGACTGAAGAAATGCTTCCTAATATACTTGTGACTCATCTGAGTCTTCAGCTTTCAGTTGTGGCCCCTTGTTTCTGTGTCCCATTTCTGAAACATCCTGTCCCTATCAACCTCCTTGATTTCTCTCAGTATTTTATGTCGTTATCATGTTTTCCCTATTCATCCTGCCCTCCAGTGTTGTCAGGTCGATTTCCCTTAATTAACGTTTCCTCGTAGGACATGCCCCTTAGCTCCGGGACTAGTCTTGTTGCAAACGTTTGTACATTCTGTAATTTCGTGACGTGATTGACCAGGTGTGGGTTCCGAACTGGCACTGCATACTCCAGTATGAGTCTGATGTACACGGTGTACAGTCTTGAATGATTCCTTACAGATGTCGAAACGCTAGTCATAGGTTTACCATCTGCCCATAGGCTGCGCCAGTTATTTGATGTAATTGCTTCTTCGGAGATGTGCTCGGTAAATATTGTGAATTTGGTGTGATTGAGAGTGCTGGGTGTTTTTCTAAAAAACGTAGGACTTTTCCTAACCATCCTGCTGATAGCCAATACCTGGCCAGGCGAGAAGTCAGTCGGTCTTTGTTATGGCTGTGTGTGGGTCTTAAAGTTAATGTCAGCCTATTATTGGTGCTAATTTTCCATTCTTAACGACTCACGGAATCGTAATAACACGACTGGAAATCAAGCCACGGAATGGGTGGGGTTTAAACCCATAACGAGTGAATACTTCAATTCGAGGCCAGTGAATAAGCCACTGAGCCAGCTGGCTGCAATAAGATTCATATAGGTAGAGTGGAGTTTTAAGATTCACTAGCCATGGTTTCAAACCTCTCAAGTTCAGCGTATTGTTTTTCTCCAGCCTCGACTTCGTTGCTGCTGACGCGGCCCCTCGACTCTCCTCCTCTTTAACTTTATTGAGACAGTAAAAGTAAAGGAAGGGAAAGTCTAGGACGTTGATTGCCGGCGCAGTTGAGTAAGAGAAGCATTCACTTCTCGTATATATATATTTGTGAATGTTGGTTTATTGGTTTGTGTGTGGGTTTTTGTTTTTATAACTCTGACTCCATGAAAGCTTTGTCAAAGACTGTCTATCACAAAGAACCAAACTGTACAGGCTTCAAGGCGTTCCAAAATTCAATTTGGAAAAGGCTTTCATCAGGAAGGGAAAGAGTTATTTTTTTTCACTGTGTTATGAGACACATAGTTTAACGTTAATTTTATTCTGTTTTCAGATTTATATGCAGAGATAAAGAAAATCTTACATGACGTCACTTATTATTACCGGAGAATTTTTGTGCGTTATCAGGAGTGACACGTCATTTTCAAGGCTTTTTCATACTGATTTAAAAAACAAGCATATTTTAAACCTAATTGGATTAGTTTTAATAAAAAACATTATAGGGGATTAACCTCTCCTCACAGAACTTGAAAGGCAGCTATATTTCTCCTCACAGAACTTGAAAGGCAGCTATATTTCGCCTCATGACAAAGGTGAGAGAGGGTGTATCCCTCACACCTGCCTCTTGAAAAGTTCTTTCCACGTGTGAATTGTTTACACTTCTCTCTTAAAAATGTGTTTGCGAGGATTTCTTCCTTAAATCCACTTCGTCGTGACATGGCTAGAGCAGGTATGTGTAACACACCTGTCTACTGAAACGGAGGGAGCCGGACGGCCTTTCTCCAAGACTTGCTTTACGATAGGGCAAATGCGTGGATATGAATCCGTTTACACCTGCCTGAAGATAAGTCTGGTGTGAGGTAGGGAGTCGCCCACACGTACCTCCTGGCAAGAATAATGTAGGAGCTGCTCGGTGTTATGGTCACCCCAAGTTGATTGTGTGCCTCCGGACATGGCTACGGTATGCTCGGTTTCTCCAAGTTATGGTCACCCACAAGATCTTTCTCCTCCTGAGTGTCCTGTCCTCCAGTGTCGTCAGACCGAGGTGGTTGATGTGTGCCTCCGGAGACGTGCTCGGTGTTATGGTCACTCCAAGATCTTTCTCCTTGAGTGAGGTTTGCAGTCTTTGTCCACCTAGCCTATACTCTGTCTGCGGTCTTCTTTGCCCTTCCCCAATCTTCATGACTTTGCATTTGGCAGGGTTGAATTCGAGAAGCCAGTTTCTGGACCACGTGTACAGTCTGTCCAGGTCTCTTTGTAGTCCTGCCTGATCCTCATCTGATATAATTCTTCTCATCAACTTCACATCTGCAAACAGGAACACTTCAGAGTCTATCCCTTCCAACATGTCATTCACATATACCAAAAATAGCACTGGTCCTAGAACTGACCCCTGTGGGACCCCGCTCGTCACAGGCGACTACTGTGATACCTCTTCACGTACCATGACTCGTTGTTGCCTCTCTGTCAGTTATTCTTTGATCCATTGCAGTGCCCTCCTTGTTACGCACACCTGATCCTCCAGCTTCTGCACTAATCTCTTGTGAGGAACTGTGTCGAAGGTCTTCCTGCAGTCCAGAAAAATGCAATCCATCCACCCCTCTCTCTCGTGTCTTACCTCTGTTACCTTGTCATAAAACTCCAGAAGGTTTGTGACACAGGATTTGCCTTCCATGAATCCATGCTGGTTGTCATTTATAATCTTGTTCTATTCAAGGTGCTCCACCACTCTCCTCCTGATAATCTTCTCCATGACTTCGTATACTATACATGTCAGTGACACTGGTCTGTAGTTTAGTGCCACGTTTCTGTCTCCTTTCTTAAAAATGGGGACTACATTTGCCGTCTTCCATACCTCAGGTACTTGCCCAGTCTCAAGGGATGTATTGAAGATTGTGGTTAGTGGCACGCACAGCGCTCTGCTCCTTCTCTAAGGACCCACGGGGAGATGTTGTCCAGTCCCATCGTCTTTGAGGTATCAAGGTCACTTAGCAGCTTCTGCACCTTCTCCGTTGTTCATACTTCATCCAACATTTGTCGGTATATTCCCTGTTGATGTTCCCCTCTGTGCTGTCTTCTCAGAGCCCTTCCTGTCTCTACTACAAATACTTCCTTAAATCTCCTGTTTAGCCCCTCACATACCTCCTGATCGTTTCTTGTGAGTTTCCCACCTTCTGTCCTCAGCCTGATCACCTCGTCTTTGACTGTTGTCTTCCTCCTGATGTGGATATGCAGCAGTTTCGGATCAGACATGACTTACGATGCTATGTTATTTTCAAACTGTCGCTGGGCCTCCCTCCGTACCTGTGCATACTCGTTCCTGGCTCTGCGACTAATCTCCTTATTTTCATGTGTTCTTTGCTTTCTGTACTTTTTCCCTTCTCTATTGCATTTAGTTTTTGCCTCTTACACCGTTGGGTAAACCAGGGGCTCGTTCTGGTGTTCCCATTACTTGTGTTCCCCTTGGGAACAAACCTTTCCTCTACCTCCTTGCATTTTGTTGTTACGTATTCCATCATTTCGTTTACTGACTTTCTTACCAGTTCTCTGTCCCACTGAACCTCCTGCAGGAAGTTCTTCAAACCAATGTAGTCCTCTCTATTATAGTCTGGCTTTTCCCATTCAACTCCTGTTACCCTCTCCACTTGTAACTCTACTATGTATTCAAAGCACAGAACCACGTGGTCACTAGCTCCTAGGGGACTCTCATATGTGATGTCCTCAATGTCTGAACTGCTCAGAGTGAGCACAAGGTCCAGTTTTGCTGGTTCGTTCTCCCCTCTCACTCTGGTAGTGTCCTTTTAACATGTTGGTGCATGAGGTTTTCTAGTATCACATCAATCATCTTAGATATCCATGTTTCGGGACCCTCGAGTGGCTCCAGGTTTTCCCAATCAATCTCCCCGTGGCTGAAATTGCCCATAACCAGTAACTTTGCTCGAGTGAGCTCTTCTTGCCACCTCAGCCAGTGTGTCCACCATTGCTCTGTTGCTCTCTTCATATTCCTGTGCGTGCGTGTGTGTGTGTGTGTGTGTGTGTGTGTGTGTGTGTGTGTGTGTGTGTGTGTGTGTGTGTACTCACCTATTTGTACTCACCTATTTGTGGTTGCAGGGGTCGAGTCTTAGCTCCTGGCCCCGCCTCTTCACCGGTTGCTACTGGGCCCTCTCTCTCCCCGCTCCATGAGCTTTATCAAACCTCGTCTTAAAACTGTGTATGGTTCCTGCCTCCAATACGTCATTTTCTAGGCTATTCCACTGCCTTACAACTCTATGACTGAAGAAATACTTCCTACTATCTCTCTGACTCATTTGTGTCTTCAACTTCCAATTGTGGCCTCTTGTTTCTGTGTCCCCTCCCTGGAACATCCTGTCTTTGTCCACCTTGTCTATTCCACGCAGTATTTTACATGTCGTTATCATGTCTCCCCTGACCCTCCTGTCCTCCAGTGTGGTCAGGCCGATTTCCCTTAATCTTTCTTCATAGGACATTCCCCTTAGCTCTGGAAATAACCTTGTCGCAAACCTTTGTACTTTCTCTAGTTTCTTGACGTGCTTTATCAAGTGCGGGTTCCAAACAGGTGCTGCATACTCCAGTATGGGCCTGACATACACGGTGTACAGTGTCTTGAATGATTCCTTACTAAGGTATCGGAATGCTGTTCTCAGGTTTGCCAGGCGCCCATATGCTGCAGCAGTTATCTGATTGATGTGTGCTTCCGGAGACATGCTCGGTGTTATACTCACCCCAAGATCTTTCTCCTTGAGTGAGGTTTGCAGTCTTTGGCCACCTAGCCTATACTCTGTCTGTGGTCTTCTGTGCCCTTCCCCTATCTTCATGACTTTGCATTTGGCAGGATTAAATTCGAGAAGCCATTTGCTGGACCAGGTGTCCAGTCTGTCCAGGTCTCTTTGAAGTCCTGCCTGGTCCTCATCAGATTTAATTCTCCTCATTAACTTCACATCATCTGCAAACAGGGACACTTCTGAGTCTAACCCTTCCATCATGTCGTTCACATATACCAAAAATAGCACTGGTCCTAGGACCGACCCCTGTGGGACCCCGCTCGTCACAGGTGCCCACTGTGATACATCATTACGTACCATGACTCGTTGTTGCCTCCCTGTCAGGTATTCTCTGATCCATTGCAGTGCCCTTCCTGTTATATGCGCCTGATGCTTTAGCTTCTGCACTAATCTCTTGTGAGGAACTGTGTCAAAGGCCTTCTTGCAGTCCAAGAAGATGCAATCAACCCACCCCTCTCTCTCGTGTCTTACTTCTGTTATTTTATCATAAAACTCCAGAAGGTTTGTGACACAGGATTTGCCTTCCGTGAATCCGTGCTGGTTGGCATTTATACTCTTGTTCCGTTCCAGGTGCTCCACCACTCTCCTCCTGATAATCTTCTCCATAATTTTGCATACTATACACGTCAATGACACAGGTCTATAGTTTAGTGCCTCTTTTCTGTCTCCTTTTTTAAAAAAGGGAACTACATTTGCCGTCTTCCATACCTCAGGTAGTTGCCCAGTTTCCAGGGACTTGTTGAAGATTGTGGTAAGTGGCACGCACAACATATCTGCTCCCTCTCTATGGACCCACGGGGAGATGTTGTCCGGTCCCATTGCCTTTGAGGTATCGATGTCCCTTAGCAGTTTCTTCACCTCCTCCTCATCTGTATGTATGTCGTCCAACACTTGTTGGTGTATTCCTTGCTGGTGTCCCCATCTGGTCTGTCCCCCCAGAGTCCTTCCTGTCTCTACTGTAAATACTTTCTTAAATCTCGTGTTGAGCTCCTCACATACCTCTTGATCGTTTCTTGTGAGTTCTCCACCTTCTTTCCTCAGCCTTATCACCTGGTCCTTGACTGTTGTCTTCCTCCTAATGTGGCTATACAGCAGTTTCGGGTCAGATTTGACTTTCGATGCTATGTCGTTTTCATACTGTCGCTGGGCCTCCCTCCTTATCTGTGCATACTCGTTTCTGGCTCTTCTACTAATCTCCTTGTTTTCCTGGGTCCTATGCCTCCTGTACCTTTTCCATTCTCTGTTGCACTTAGTTTTTGCCTCCCTACACCTTCGGGTAAACCAAGGACTCGTTTTGGTCTTCCTATTATTTCTGTTTCCCTTGGGAACAAAACTTTCCTCTGCCTCCTTGCACTTTGTTGCCACATATTCCATCATCTCGTTTACTGATTTTCCTACCATTTCTCTGTCCCACTGAACCTCCTGCAGGAAGTTTCTCATACCTGTGTAGTCCCCCCCTTTATAGTTTGGCCTGTCCCCTTCAGTTCCTGTTACCTTCTCCACTTGTAACTCTACTATATAGTCAAAACTGTGTGTGTGTGTGTGTGTGTGTGTGTGTGTGTGTGTGTGTGTGTGTACTCACCTAATTGTGGTTGTAAATGATCGATGAATTAATTTCAAATATATCACTCAAATGTCGGGAGTAACTCTGTCAATATACGCTCAAGACATAATGAAAAGAACGAAACAGCTTGATTTGTGACAAAGCCAGTGAACCAGACCCAGCGGGTCCACTGCATTACCTGATGGTTAGCGACCGGAGTGTCCTTGAAAGAGGGAGGTTACATCGTGTAACCTGAGTTCACACAACTATACACATCACATGGAAGTCATACACAGGGTGTTTCAAAGAGCTGGAACCAATCGTGAAATATACTGCTTTGAAAATGGGTCCATCTTTTGAAACACCTTGTATTGTTATTAATCTGTAGCTATTATAACAGTTATTGCCTTCAGTGATATAATTTTATTCTGTGCACGGTATTTCACAATATAATACTACTGCTGCTACTACTACTACTACTACTACTATTACTGCTACTGCTACTATTACTACTACTACCAATAATATTAATAATAATAATAAAAATAATATTTACTGCAATAATAAAAACATTAATAATAATTAAGTTTATTAATTATAAGGATATGTTAGTGGGGCGATATAATTTTCGTAAATTTTAGTATATTTTCTTTTATCTATCTCACACATACACTTAAAATAATAAATAACAAAAGGATAAGTGGCAATCACAAAATAAAAGAGGTAAGTGTAACGATAAGTCAGATTAGCAGGTGAGCAGCAAAAGAAGCATTACAGCAACTGACAATATACATATATATGTATGCATGCATGTATGGATGTATATATAGAACATATAAACACAGTGCAAGAAACAATTGCCTTATTGATATACTACGCGTTCGACTCAGCCTGTCCTTGAGAATACACGACCCTAAAATTTTAAATTTCTTTCTAGATAATGTAAAATGTTCCCAATCAGCCACCCTCATCAAAATGTTCCCAATCAGCCACCCTCATCAAAATGTTCCCAATTAGCCACCCCTCATCAAAATGTTCCCACTCAGCCACCCTCATCAAAATGCTCCCAATCAGTCACCTTCATCAAAATGTTCCCAATCAGCCACCCTCATCAAAATGCTCCCAATCAGCCACCCTCATCAAAATGCTCCCAATCAGCCACCTTCATCAAAATGTTCCCAATCACCCACCCTCATCAAAATGTTCCCACTCAGCCACCCACATCAAAATGTTCCCAATCAGCCACCCTCATCAAAATGTTCCCAATCAGCCACCCTCATCAAAATGTTCCCAATCAGCCACCCTCATCAAAATGCTCCCAATCAGTCACCTTCATCAAAATGTTCCCAATCAGCCACCCTCATCAAAATGCTCCCAATCAGCCACTCTCATCAAAATGCTCCCAATCAGCCACCTTCATCAAAATGTTCCCAATCAGCCACCCTCATCAAAATGCTCCCAATCAGTCACCCTCATCAAAATGTTCCCAATCAGCCACCCTCATCAAAATGTTCCCAATCAGCCACCCTCATCAAAATGTTCCCACTCAGCCACCCTCATCAAAATGTTCCCAATCAGCCACCCTCATCAAAATGTTCCCAATCAGCCACCCTTCTCTATTGCATTTAGTTTTTGCCTCTTACACCGTTGGGTAAACCAGGGGCTCGTTCTGGTGTTCCCATTACTTGTGTTCCCCTTGGGAACAAACCTTTCCTCTACCTCCTTGCATTTTGTTGTTACGTATTCCATCATTTCGTTTACTGACTTTCTTACCAGTTCTCTGTCCCACTGAACCTCCTGCAGGAAGTTCTTCAAACCAATGTAGTCCTCTCTATTATAGTCTGGCTTTTCCCATTCAACTCCTGTTACCCTCTCCACTTGTAACTCTACTATGTATTCAAAGCACAGAACCACGTGGTCACTAGCTCCTAGGGGACTCTCATATGTGATGTCCTCAATGTCTGAACTGCTCAGAGTGAGCACAAGGTCCAGTTTTGCTGGTTCGTTCTCCCCTCTCACTCTGGTAGTGTCCTTTTAACATGTTGGTGCATGAGGTTTTCTAGTACCACATCAATCATCTTAGATATCCATGTTTCGGGACCCTCGAGTGGCTCCAGGTTTTCCCAATCAATCTCCCCGTGGCTGAAATTGCCCATAACCAGTAACTTTGCTCGAGTGAGCTCTTCTTGCCACCTCAGCCAGTGTGTCCACCATTGCTCTGTTGCTCTCTTCATATTCCTGTGCGTGCGTGTGTGTGTGTGTGTGTGTGTGTGTGTGTGTGTGTGTGTGTGTGTGTGTGTGTGTGTGTGTGTACTCACCTATTTGTACTCACCTATTTGTGGTTGCAGGGGTCGAGTCTTAGCTCCTGGCCCCGCCTCTTCACCGGTTGCTACTGGGCCCTCTCTCTCCCCGCTCCATGAGCTTTATCAAACCCCGTCTTAAAACTGTGTATGGTTCCTGCCTCCAATACGTCATTTTCTAGGCTATTCCACTGCCTTACAACTCTATGACTGAAGAAATACTTCCTACTATCTCTCTGACTCATTTGTGTTTTCAACTTCCAATTGTGGCCTCTTGTTTCTGTGTCCCCTCCCTGGAACATCCTGTCTTTGTCCACCTTGTCTATTCCACGCAGTATTTTACATGTCGTTATCATGTCTCCCCTGACCCTCCTGTCCTCCAGTGTCGTCAGGCCGATTTCCCTTAATCTTTCTTCATAGGACATTCCCCTTAGCTCTGGAAATAACCTTGTCGCAAACCTTTGTACTTTCTCTAGTTTCTTGACGTGCTTTATCAAGTGCGGGTTCCAAACAGGTGCTGCATACTCCAGTATGGGCCTGACATACACGGTGTACAGTGTCTTGAATGATTCCTTACTAAGGTATCGGAATGCTGTTCTCAGGTTTGCCAGGCGCCCATATGCTGCAGCAGTTATCTGATTGATGTGTGCTTCCGGAGACATGCTCGGTGTTATACTCACCCCAAGATCTTTCTCCTTGAGTGAGGTTTGCAGTCTTTGGCCACCTAGCCTATACTCTGTCTGTGGTCTTCTGTGCCCTTCCCCTATCTTCATGACTTTGCATTTGGCAGGATTAAATTCGAGAAGCCATTTGCTGGACCAGGTGTCCAGTCTGTCCAGGTCTCTTTGAAGTCCTGCCTGGTCCTCATCAGATTTAATTCTCCTCATTAACTTCACATCATCTGCAAACAGGGACACTTCTGAGTCTAACCCTTCCATCATGTCGTTCACATATACCAAAAATAGCACTGGTCCTAGGACCGACCCCTGTGGGACCCCGCTCGTCACAGGTGCCCACTGTGATACATCATTACGTACCATGACTCGTTGTTGCCTCCCTGTCAGGTATTCTCTGATCCATTGCAGTGCCCTTCCTGTTATATGCGCCTGATGCTTTAGCTTCTGCACTAATCTCTTGTGAGGAACTGTGTCAAAGGCCTTCTTGCAGTCCAAGAAGATGCAATCAACCCACCCCTCTCTCTCGTGTCTTACTTCTGTTATTTTATCATAAAACTCCAGAAGGTTTGTGACACAGGATTTGCCTTCCGTGAATCCGTGCTGGTTGGCATTTATACTCTTGTTCCGTTCCAGGTGCTCCACCACTCTCCTCCTGATAATCTTCTCCATAATTTTGCATACTATACACGTCAATGACACAGGTCTATAGTTTAGTGCCTCTTTTCTGTCTCCTTTTTTAAAAATGGGAACTACATTTGCCGTCTTCCATACCTCAGGTAGTTGCCCAGTTTCCAGGGACGTGTTGAAGATTGTGGTAAGTGGCACGCACAACATATCTGCTCCCTCTCTATGGACCCACGGGGAGATGTTGTCCGGTCCCATTGCCTTTGAGGTATCGATGTCCCTTAGCAGTTTCTTCACCTCCTCCTCATCTGTATGTATGTCGTCCAACACTTGTTGGTGTATTCCTTGCTGGTGTCCCCATCTGGTCTGTCCCCCCAGAGTCCTTCCTGTCTCTACTGTAAATACTTTCTTAAATCTCGTGTTGAGCTCCTCACATACCTCTTGATCGTTTCTTGTGAGTTCTCCACCTTCTTTCCTCAGCCTTATCACCTGGTCCTTGACTGTTGTCTTCCTCCTAATGTGGCTATACAGCAGTTTCGGGTCAGATTTGACTTTCGATGCTATGTCGTTTTCATACTGTCGCTGGGCCTCCCTCCTTATCTGTGCATACTCGTTTCTGGCTCTTCTACTAATCTCCTTGTTTTCCTGGGTCCTATGCCTCCTGTACCTTTTCCATTCTCTGTTGCACTTAGTTTTTGCCTCCCTACACCTTCGGGTAAACCAAGGACTCGTTTTGGTCTTCCTATTATTTCTGTTTCCCTTGGGAACAAAACTTTCCTCTGCCTCCTTGCACTTTGTTGCCACATATTCCATCATCTCGTTTACTGATTTTCCTACCATTTCTCTGTCCCACTGAACCTCCTGCAGGAAGTTTCTCATACCTGTGTAGTCCCCCCCTTTATAGTTTGGCCTGTCCCCTTCAGTTCCTGTTACCTTCTCCACTTGTAACTCTACTATATAGTCAAAACTGTGTGTGTGTGTGTGTGTGTGTGTGTGTGTGTGTGTGTGTACTCACCTAATTGTGGTTGTAAATGATCGATGAATTAATTTCAAATATATCACTCAAATGTCGGGAGTAACTCTGTCAATATACGCTCATGACATAATGAAAAGAACGAAACAGCTTGATTTGTGACAAAGCCAGTGAACCAGACCCAGCGGGTCCACTGCATTACCTGATGGTTAGCGACCGGAGTGTCCTTGAAAGAGGGAGGTTACATCGTGTAACCTGAGTTCACACAACTATACACATCACATGGAAGTCATACACAGGGTGTTTCAAAGAGCTGGAACCAATCGTGAAATATACTGCTTTGAAAATGGGTCCATCTTTTGAAACACCTTGTATTGTTATTAATCTGTAGCTATTATAACAGTTATTGCCTTCAGTGATATAACTTTATTCTGTGCACGGTATTTCACAATATAATACTACTGCTGCTACTACTACTACTACTACTATTACTGCTACTGCTACTATTACTACTACTACCAATAATATTAATAATAATAATAAAAATAATATTTACTGCAATAATAAAAACATTAATAATAATTAAGTTTATTAATTATAAGGATATGTTAGTGGGGCGATATAATTTTCGTAAATTTTAGTATATTTTCTTTTATCTATCTCACACATACACTTAAAATAATAAATAACAAAAGGATAAGTGGCAATCACAAAATAAAAGAGGTAAGTGTAACGATAAGTCAGATTAGCAGGTGAGCAGCAAAAGAAGCATTACAGCAACTGACAATATACATATATATGTATGCATGCATGTATGGATGTATATATAGAACATATAAACACAGTGCAAGAAACAATTGCCTTATTGATATACTACGCGTTCGACTCAGCCTGTCCTTGAGAATACACGACCCTAAAATTTTAAATTTCTTTCTAGATAATGTAAAATGTTCCCAATCAGCCACCCTCATCAAAATGTTCCCAATCAGCCACCCTCATCAAAATGTTCCCAATTAGCCACCCCTCATCAAAATGTTCCCACTCAGCCACCCTCATCAAAATGCTCCCAATCAGTCACCTTCATCAAAATGTTCCCAATCAGCCACCCTCATCAAAATGCTCCCAATCAGCCACCCTCATCAAAATGCTCCCAATCAGCCACCTTCATCAAAATGTTCCCAATCACCCACCCTCATCAAAATGTTCCCACTCAGCCACCCACATCAAAATGTTCCCAATCAGCCACTCTCATCAAAATGTTCCCAATCAGCCACCCTCATCAAAATGTTCCCAATCAGCCACCCTCATCAAAATGCTCCCAATCAGTCACCTTCATCAAAATGTTCCCAATCAGCCACCCTCATCAAAATGCTCCCAATCAGCCACCCTCATCAAAATGCTCCCAATCAGCCACCTTCATCAAAATGTTCCCAATCAGCCACCCTCATCAAAATGCTCCCAATCAGTCACCCTCATCAAAATGTTCCCAATCAGCCACCCTCATCAAAATGTTCCCAATCAGCCACCCTCATCAAAATGTTCCCACTCAGCCACCCTCATCAAAATGTTCCCAATCAGCCACCCTCATCAAAATGTTCCCAATCAGCCACCCTCATCAAAATGTTCCCAATCAGCCACCCTCATCAAAATGTTCCCAATCAGCCACCCTCATCAAAATGTTCCCAATCAGCCACCCTCATCAAAATGTTCCCAATCAGCCACCCTCATCAAAATGTTCCCAATCAGCCACTCTCATCAAAATGCTCCCAATCAGTCACCCTCATCAAAATGTTCCCAATCACCCACCCTCATCAAAATGTTCCCAATCAGCCACCCTCATCAAAATGTTCCCAATCAGCCACCCTCATCAAAATGTTCCCACTCAGCCACCCTCATCAAAATGTTCCAACTCAGCCACCCTCATCAAAATGTTCCCACTCAGCCACCCTCATCAAAATGTTCCCTCAGCTCATCAAAATGCCACCAGCCACCCTCATCAAAATGTTCCCAAGCCACCCTCAGCCCACTCAGCCACCCTCATCAAAATGTTCCCACTCAGCCACCCTCATCAAAATGTTCCCACTCAGCCACCCTCATCAAAATGTTCCCACTCAGCCACCCTCATCAAAATGTTCCCACTCAGCCACCCTCATCAAAATGTTCCCACTCAGCCACCCTCATCAAAATGTTCCCACTCAGCCACCCTCATCAAAATGTTCCCACTCAGCCACCCTCATCAAAATGTTCCCACTCAGCCACCCTCATCAAAATGTTCCCACTCAGCCACCCTCATCATAATGTTTTCCTAAAAATAATCTCCTACACCGAACGTTAATTCTTCATTGATTAATTATATTAAATCCAAATTTATCAACATCATCCCTGTTCATTTATTTCATATTGCTGTTATCATTATCACCAATTTATGTTCATAAGTCATGACCACTATAAACATAGCGAGGTAAAACGATACATGTACAATTGATGCCACAAAATGTCGATCAGTTGCACTTGTGCCCTTTTGTCTAACTTGTTGGTAATTCTACCAACATTATCACTACAAACATTTTAACAAATTGTCTTGCAAAAATAATCCTGAAGGTTGGAGTTAATGTTAGAGATTGTAAACTTTACCATTCAAATAAACCAACTTAATCTCAAAAATGTCTGCAGTTATAAGATAATCTTAATGCTGACCAAAATGTTCTGCATAACCCCGGCCTTTCTTGGAAGTCTGACAAAAATGTCACCGGACTAGTATTAGTTATCATTGATAATGAAGAGAGAATAAAATTATCATTACATTCTCTACCTTGCCTTACACACCTAGATAATTCATGATAGTCCCTAATCTAGGAATTCGTACACACTTAATCTCAGGCGATGCCTAGCTGTGGCGTTCCTGATTCTCTTCTATCTTCCTTACCTATGTACTCTCATGTACACCAATGCACAGCTATCTCTCTCTCTCTCTCTCTCTCTCTCTCTCTCTCTCTCTCTCTCTCTCTCTCGCTTTAACATTGGGTTTTAAAAGGTTAGGTTAAGATTCCTAACTTTATTTACAAGTTAAGATCTATTATGTACATCATCTCATTTGAATGCCTTTTCATTGTAATTAGACATGCAAATATGGAACAGGATGAAGACGGAGCCATCTATGGGCCAGCGATTTCATTTGGTCAAATGACTTTATTTTGTTTATATCATTATGCTGTACGAACATATTCCAGACTCGAGTCGTCCTGGGAATAATGACCTCAGATAAAGTGATGTCCTGGAGAAGGGTACAGTCTGAGTGAAGCTGCTGTTTGCTGCCCGTCTTGTTGTGTAGAAGTTCGCTTCCCACTGTCCTCGGAGAGGATATAAGTGTGGTACTTTGACAAAATTGGCCTTGTACATAACAGTAAGGCCGCCCACATTTATCCTGTAATGAGGATTTAGATTTTGCCACTGAAGTTGCTAGTTTATTTTGCACCCCTTATTCATCCTGAGGAAGGTAGCGCAAGAGCATATAGATATACAAAAGCAATAGGAACTAGGCTCCAAAAGGGTTAACAGGAGTACATTTGGGTTTATATCTACAGTTTACTTATCTGTTACAAGCAGATTTAGGAAATTTGCTTAGTATATTTGGTATCTCATTTTCATTAATAAGATATCTTCACATGTTGCATAGGTTATTATACTGTCAATTTCTATATTCCTCAGTAAGTGGACAATTAAGCACATATTGTTCAAGACAGTGACTATATGCCTCACCACATAATTTGCATTTGGTTTGATCATCATCTGTCTCCCAAACTGCCAGAAGTACTTGTAACCAAGCCTAACCCTGGCCATTACAACATCAGTCAGTCTGTTTACATTGGAAGTTGTTGCATATATATACTTATCTAAGTTCATGCTATTATAGTAGGTTATAGATTTACTCAGGCTTCTAATTGCATTCCTTTAACATTAATTTTTATTATTTGCTTCTCTCCTAATATTATTCTTAATGCTAGACAAAGGTATACTAAGGTTATATTCTACGTTGTCTTTCAGGGTACTCTTCTTGGCTAAAATATCAACTTTATAGTGAAGGAGTAATCAAATGTGTGATGGGATCCATAGCTATTGTACATAAAATCCTTTTGCCCGGATTTTTTAGTATCTGTACCTGGCTTCTCCAGTGAGTATGTTGTTAGAATCATTATATGAATCAATAGCCTTCATTGATGAAAAAGAATCAGTCGTGGTGATAGAGTCAAGCTCAGTCTCATAAGTTAGCTTTAGCGACATTAGGATGGCACACAATTCAGTTTGCAGGTTCTGCTGAAATAACAGCTGTATCCAGGCTGGGTTCTGGCGAGAGATGAGCCATCTTTCTCTGCTCTCTGTTCTGTCAAGAAGTCTGAGATGAAACATAGGGCTAGCTATCCTAGAAAGCGGAGCATAATCAAGGTGCGAGCGTACTTGTACCTCGAACTGAATCTTGCAACTTTACTGTTGAGCACAAGTGAGATACGTCTATGTGCTGTAAGCTCCCTGCCGCTTTGTTTGCAAGATTTAAATCGTGGTTCTTCATAGTCAATTGGAGTCAAATTTCACCCCAAGATATCACCTTCATCCCCTCGTACAAACATTCTCCTATTCAGTCTTACCACTGCTTCATCATTAACGTCATGTTGCCTAAAGATCACCATTTGTGTTGTTTCAGGAACAAACGTTACTGCCATTGTTTCCCCCAGCTGATATAGGTGTAAGCTGGTGATTGAAGTATCTTAGAGCAGTTAGCATTTCTTCTCTTGGATAAGTAAATGTCAGAGTACAGTCGTCTGAATATGCATGAGACTGTGGAATGAGATGAAGAGGGTCTCCCTCTCTCTCTCTCTCTCTCTCTCTCTCTCTCTCTCTCTCTCTCTCTCTTTCTTTTCGTTTTTTCTAGGACAGCCACTTTCTTGGAAAAGTAGCACAAGGAAGTAAAAAGAATAAAACATTGGTGACTACATTTGTAGTGGGGCTGTGATCCCCACCGCCTTGACGGCACTGTCTTCACAATCATTGATTCCACTCCAGCACCCGCAGAGGTTTACATAATTATTGCTGAGTATTCCAGTGTTGCTCGGCCTCGCCGATGCATCAGATGCTCACACGTCAGTTGCACAATATCCCTGTGACAAGATTTCTAATTCTGTGAAGTGATTAATGTGTCGAATTGTTGATCTTCCGAAGAAGATATGACATTTCTGTGTCATGCACAAGATTGGCTTCCAGAATTCTAACTTCGCTCCTCGGCCTGATGTTCAACTTTAATGATTGCTTGGCCAACAAAGCTGTTGTTTCTAGCGGGATCCAGACATACATAGCTATCAGAGCCTGGTTAACCTGACACTAGTAGTAACATTGTCATCGAATTTCATTAAAACTTTAACTTTTGCGTTGACAATATTTAGACTATGAATGTAGGAAGAGATGCCATGATAAAGTTAGCAGTTTGGTAAATTCATTTTAACATAAATTCATAAACAATTAATACTTATAAAAATCAGTCATATTAGTTGCATTTAAGCTGGAGACAATGAAACCACGACACTCTGTTGACAATTTTTTATTTAACTTCCTGTTCGATATTTCGATGACACGAAACCTGTTACAGTATGCGATTCGTTTAATAAGATTAAATTTTAACATGAATGTAAATGGTAAGAGCTGATAGGAGACCCAACGTAAAAACAGCAAATTTTATTGAAACAAATGATATTTACAGGAAAAGTATAATGAACAAAGATGGGAAAAACAACCAGAGCAATAACAAATAACGATATATTTCGTGTGCTGTGCGACAGACATCCTCCTCCTTATCCACTAGTACCATCCCCTCAACATTTACTGGGATGTAGTTCAGTACTCTAGCGCAAGATGATATGTCTAAAAACTCTCAGTCACAGGAACTGAAGCTCAATTCAATAAAGAGGTGAACTGCAAAACTCTTGATAGGGTAGAGTGTTGTAGTCCAGTACACTCCTGTGGAGAAATTTTCTCCATGAGGTGGGTATCAGCCCGCTTCAGCCCCTTTCACCCTTCTGAGGGACTCAGCCCTCCAGAGAGGCTGATGGCATCCTGCTTCTGCATCTCTGCATCAACACTTTACTTGTTTCCAGATGCACTACGAGCATGTGTCACGTCATGCGACTCCTTGCAAGAGACCAGTGTTGCAAATAGTGAAGTTTAATGAGAGACAATCAATCTCTTACCTTAGCAGGACAATTAAGGAAAGTCCTGCACCCATTTTATTACCATGTTAAGGATAGTGTACATTGTTGTCTATGCCCAGACAGCAAGCATCAAGCATTCTGCATTGCTTCACGGTGGAAGTTTGGCAAGGAAGGGAAATCTGCTTGAATCGGCTTTTCTTTGTGGCTGGAGCAGTGGCGGCATAGGGGCTGTGGCTTCTTCAGATTGCATTATGTAATGATGCAGTAAAGACCTGAACTTCACGCTAAGAACGAACAAAGGAAGTGAATCGCGCATTGTTGTACTTCAGACAATCTCCATAATAACCATAAGCCTATTACCAAGAAGTGTGTGCAGTTTCTTTAATGACATTACCACGAAAAACAAACTTGGTGGAACATAGTGTACCGGTGTGCATATTCCTAGACTGTGGAAGACGTGGACATTCAAAGAACACGTCTGCTTCAATCAAGACACAGATAACCGGGCTATTAACAAGGGTCCGATACATATACCTAGGTAAGTATACAATGACGTATTGTAATTCCAATGACTGCGCAGTTGAGAACCAAGATACGATCTAGTAACTTACCATAAACCCAGTTATAGGCGAGCTTTTTAGCCCAACACACGTGAGTATAGGATCCAGTGGATCCAGTCAGTATTCAGTTATGAAAATACTGACACAAATACCCCGTAGGGGTAATTATACTCAAACAACATTTTTTTTCACACAGCCCTTACGGAGTGCATACGACAGCTTCTCAAGACATCGCCAACAGGGACGGCTGTGTAGGCGAGAGCTGTCTTTCAAGACAGTCCATTATTTACTCTTTGACTTAGCTTGTAATATTTCCCTAAAAACTCCTGAGGCCAGTGAGCTATAGCTCAACACCAACACCATCAAACAGGCCAAGAATTTAAGATTAATGCAAATGAAAGCTCATAATCTGCACTTTAAAACATGTAAAAATCCCAAAAGTTGTATCACAGTACTATTAATAAGGTAAGCAGTTATAGCGTTCTGTACCTTAACAACCTTAGGAACAAAAATAAAGCTAGTAAATAACAAGAACCTTCGAAGAAGTACCATGACACCCTCATGAAGCAATCTTGCAAAAGTCTGTATTCTCTCAAGAGGCTTTACAGTCACGTTAAAACATCATCTAAAGATACAGGAACAGGAACTGAGTTCAGTCAAAATCTATTAAAATATGATTTCAATAAGAAGTAATATTATGAGTGTAATCATGGAGCTATAACTCCCTGAAGTGAACCAGGAGAACGAGATCAACACATTTAGACACTGCTAGTTGTTAGTGTGAGACACTGTGAATATATTATTGAATGATCCAGAAACTGAAACGTAATGTATTAACAGCCTGGAAGCTGCAGCATTCTTTTATCAAACAAAAACTTAAGACATCATAAAGAAATCTCGGTGAAGGTTTTACAACTGTAACTATTCAGTGTGAAGATCCTCGTCACCTCAAACTCATTTCTTCAAATATACATTGACAGTTTAAGATTAATTAAATAAATCATTTTCAAGAATTTGCTTTAAATATTTAAAAAAAAGATTTGACCTTCCTGAATGTAACAGCGACTACAGAAGATGGTTAACAGCGCAACCAGAAAATGGTTAACAGCGCCTCCAGAAAATGGTTAACATCGCCTCCAGAAACTATATAATTTACTTGGTATATGTTATTTACATCAGTGACGATGAAGAAGCAATTATTCCTGTAAGAATATATATTTTTAGTTTCAGCGTCTGAATCTTCACATGGCTTGCTGGGTTTGATGGTTCAATAAACAAATAAGCTTAAGACGACGTTACGGTTCGACTTGGACCGACTTGGTTTCTTTAAAATAGTTTTAGGTTTACTGTGATTATCAGAATAAGTTAAGTGGGAGAGCCATGAGCGTCCTCCTATTGAATTAGTTTGCTTAAATTTGCATTCGCACAACGCTCCGCCTTCCACACACTTGGCTCAAGTTCCTCTCTTTATATATATATATATATATATATATATATATATATATATATATATATATATATATATATTGTAACCACGAACGAGTGGTATTGATCAATAACAACACTGCGACTAGCCAAAGACTCGAACCCATGAGGCGGGCCAAAACAACATGGGTTCGAGTCCTTGGCTAGTCGCAGTGTTGTCGCTGATCAATACCACTCGTTCGTGGTTACAGTAATATAAAATACTGCTTTTGGTCTAGTACACTAAACGGGGAGTAGAATGACATTATCTCAAAGGCACCCACACCACCCTATGTCCTGGGACCAAGCTAACACACCTAGCTTGGCTGGGTACTTGGTTCTTGTAGGATTGCGTGGTCCTGTGGGTTAGAGCATCATGTGTTTTCGCTCACCATGAGGCGGGCCAAAACAGCACGGTTTCAAATCCTTAGCCAGTCGCAGTTTTGATATATATATATATATATATATATATATATATATATATATATATATATATATATATATATATATATATATATATATATATATATATGTATATGTCGTGCCGAATAGGCAGAACTTGCGATCTTGGCTTAAATAGCAACGCTCATCTTGCCATATAAGACAAGCGAAAATTTGTGTATGGAATAATTTCGCCAAAACCATTCTTAACCTAACGAAAAAAATATATTTCACTTTGTTTGTTTAGTATTAAATTATTGTAAACAAATCTAAAATATATTTAGTTGGTTAGACTAAAATAAATTACTCTTGTTATAATAAGGTTAGGTAAGTTTTCTAAAATTCTTTTAGTGCAAAATTATAAATTTTTACATTAGCGTTAATGAAAAATATATATCTTTAAACGTATAAGAGAAAATTTTAGAAAGGACTTAATTTTAAATGAGTTCTTGCTAATTGACCAGATTTACATATTCGGCACGACATATATATATATATATATATATATATATATATATATATATATATATATATATATATATATATATATATATATATATATAAACAAACCACATGCGAGGGAGTGGACATCTTTAGTTCAAGTACTTTCGCACTTCTCAGTGCGTCATCAGGAGCTCTGCAATGTTGCAAGGGCAGCAACAGGAAAAATAGAGTAAGTTTTTTTTCTCGGAGTATGGTAGCGCGGTGGTACCAGCCTGAATGAGCGAGGGTTGCAGAATACCGACCACACACCGATCAACCCACACCCAATACCATATGGGATGTAGAGAAATTTTCTCCAGAAAAGGGTGTATCAGCCCCTTCAGCCCCTTCAGCCCCTTTCAGCCCCTTTCAAGACTGAGGGGCCCAGCCCTCTCAGAAGGGGCAAGCATCTTGTCACTGCTACATCAAGTAATTACCAGCAGATGTTTAACCAGTATGTACCAGTTACATGGTCACACGGCTCTTTGCAAGAGACCACTGTTGCAAGAGTGTACTTTAAATAAGATACAATCTCTTACCTTAACAAGACAATTAAGGAAAATCCTGTACCCACTTTATTATCGTGGTAAAGATAGTGTACATTGTTGTGTATGCTTAGGCAGCAAGAAACAAGCATTCTGCATTGCTTCCTGGTGGAAGTTTGGCAAGGAGGGAAAATGTGCTAGGCCAGCTTTTCTTTTGTGTGTTAGGGGCATGTCAGTGGAGTAGGAGGTTGTGGGATGAGATTGCTTTTGACCCTGCTAGGGCTCACACTGGCGCTGGGATAACCAACAAAGAACACTGATCTGCACGTTTTTGTGCAAAAGAGTGTCTCAAAAAACATATCTAAACTCTTACAGAGTATTGTAATCAGCTTTAGTGATAAGATTGTGAATAAACAAATCTTGATGAACAATATAACAACGAGTGTTGTGATCCAACAGAGTGTAGTGCGACATTCTTCAAAGAACACTATTCTTCAATCAAGACACCTATATCCGAGTCACAAATGGGTCCGATACATATACCCAGGCAAGTCTAGTAAGTAATGAGACTAGCTAGATTGGCTGTGCAGCACATAGCTACTGGTCAGTCGTCACGTGAGGTCACAGACCCTGAGCTGCTTTGGGGATTAGTGTGGACGGTTACAAAGCATGGCTTGCTTCTGCAGTGTTTTAAAAATTGAGGTTGGAGAGTTGAAGGAGGAGGTCTTGCTTCTCCAGGAGGAGATTAGGAGGCTGAAGGTCCACCTCAATGGGTCTGGGAGAGAGTGTGAGGTGGCTGGAGTTGTGGGGAATGAGGCTTCTAGCAGTGAGGTGCAGTCTGTCTCTCGCTGTGAGGAGGCTGTAGGTGGGGAGGTAGCAACGGCTACCAGCAGTGAGGTGCAGCCCAGCACCTGCTACAAGTGGCGAGTGGTTCACAGTAATGGAAGGCGCATCAGAGTAAGGAAAGTTAAGAGTGAAGATCTGAAGGTAGGAAATCGCTTCTCTGTTCTTCAGGATGAATGTACTTCAGTGGCCAGTGAAGGTAAGGGTACTACTGCCCCTGCTAATGGAGGTAAGCGCATTCTTGTGGTTGGTGACTCTCAGGTAAGATATATTGACCGTGCTTTTTGTAATAGGAATAAGAAGATGAGAGACAGAGTGTGCTTCCCTGGAGCTGGTGTTGGGGACATTGTCAACAGGCTGGATAATATCACGTCAGATAATGGGAACAAGCCCATTATCTGTCTCAGTGCTGGTGGAAATGATATTGGGAAGGGTAGGAGAGAAGAGCTGCTAGATAAGTACAGGTCAGCTATAGATTTCATTAAGTCTAAGGGAGGGATCCCAATCATATGTAGCATCTTGCCTAGAAGGGGAGTAGGAAATGAATGGTTGTCTAGGGCAATTGGTGTAAATTGCTGGCTAGACAGATACTGCAAGGAACTTGCAATCCCATTCATTGACAACTGGAACAACTTTTATGACAAACATGATATGTATGCAAGGGATGGGGTACATCTCTCTGGGGCTGGGGTGGTAGCACTTGCAGACTCGATTGAGAAGGCCATTGGTGAAATGCCTATGATTTTAAACTGATGGAAGATAGAGGTATGGGTGTGTGTGGGAAACAAGCAGGTTGCAACACTTGGGTTGGAAACAGTAAATGTATAAAAGGCATTCAGCATGAAGTTATAAATAAAGACAATAGATCAGGTCAGCAAACAAAGGGGGACAGCAGAGGGCAGCAAGGGACTAGCTCCCTTAAGGTTTACTATACTAATAGCAGGAGTGTAAGAAATAAGATAGATGAGCTAAGATTAATTGCAAGTGCAGGAAACATAGATATTATTGCTATAACAGAGACCTGGCTTAATCTGAAAGATAGAGAGATGCCCTCTGAATGTCACATACAAGGCTATAAATTATTCCACACTGACAGGGTCAACAGGAAAGGTGGTGGAGTAGCGATGTATGTCAGAGACAATTTAAATTGTTGTGTTAGACAAGATATTAAATTAGAAGCGTCAGCCACTGAATCTGTTTGGTTACAGCTTCTCGAGGGCCGAGAAAAACTAATTTTGGGTGTGATTTACAGGGCCCCAAATCTTGATAGGGAGTGCAGTAAACTTCTATGGGACGAAATTCGTAAGGCATCTACATACGAAAATGTTGTGCTAATGGGAGATTTCAACTATAGACAGATTGACTGGAGCAATTTGACAGGAAATTTAGAGTCAGGTGACTTTCTTGATACGATCCAGGATTGTTTTTTAAAACAGTTTGTGACAGCGCCAACTAGGGGAAATAACCTCCTTGACTTGGTTCTTGCCAGTAGGGAAACACTAATTAATAATCTTGAGGTTAATGATGAGCTTGGGGAAAGTGATCACAAATCACTCAGTTTTAATATATCATGGAATTCCCCTAATAATGGCAATCAAGTCTCCGTCCCTGACTTTCGCTTGGCTGATTTCATAGGACTGAAAAATTACTTAGGTGGGCTGAACTGGAATGACCTGACTAAGGGTCAGGTAGGTGGTGATGGTTGCCGATATGATGCTTTCCAGGGCATAGTTCTAGCTGCTCAGTCAAATTATGTTCCAAATAGGGAAATCAGATCAAACAAAAATGATCCTAAATGGATGAACAATAGATTAAAATATCTGATTGGTCAAAAGAGAGGCATATATAGGCAAATCAAAAGAGGAGAGGGGCAATTGAGAAATCGATATATTCAGTTAAAGAGAGAAATAAAAAAGGGAATTAGAAAAGCAAAAAGAGATTATGAGGTTAAAGTTGCAAGAGAATCGAAGACTAACCCAAAAGGATTCTTTCAGGTATACAGAAGTAAGATCAGGGACAAGATAGGCCCACTCAAAAGTTCCTCGGGTCAGCTCACTGACAGTGATAAGGAAATGTGTAGAATTTTTAACACATACTTCCTCTCAGTTTTTACACAGGAGGATACCAGCGATATTCCAGTAATGATAAATTATGTAGAACAGGACGATAATAAACTGTGCACTATTAGGGTCACAAGTGACATGGTCCTTAGGCAAATAGATAAATTAAAACCTAACAAATCCCCAGGCCCTGATGAACTGTATGCAAGGGTTCTAAAGGAATGTAAAGAGGAGCTTAGCACACCTTTGGCTAATCTTTTCAACATATCACTACAAACTGGCATGGTGCCAGATAAGTGGAAAATGGCAAATGTGATACCTATTTTCAAAACAGGTGACAGGTCCTTAGCTTCGAACTATAGACCAATAAGCCTAACCTCCATAGTGGGAAAATTTATGGAATCAATAATTGCCGAGGCAGTTCGTAGCCACCTTGAAAAGCATAAATTAATCAACGAATCTCAGCATGGTTTTACAAAGGGGCGTTCCTGCCTTACGAATTTATTAACTTTTTTCACTAAGGTATTTGAGGAGGTAGATCATGGTAATGAATATGATATTGTGTATATGGACTTCAGTAAGGCTTTTGACAGGGTCCCACATCAGAGACTATTGAGGAAAATTAAAGCACATGGAATAGGAGGAGAAATTTTTTCCTGGATAGAGGCATGGTTGACAAATAGGCAGCAGAGAGTTTGCATAAATGGGGAGAAATCAGAGTGGGGAAGCGTCACGAGCGGTGTTCCACAGGGGTCAGTGTTGGGCCCCCTGCTGTTCACAATCTACATAAACGACATAGATGAGGGCATAAAGAGCGACATCGGCAAGTTTGCCGATGACACCAAAATAGGCCGTCGAATTCATTCTGACGAGGACATTCGAGCACTCCAGGAAGATTTGAATAGACTGATGCAGTGGTCGGAGAAGTGGCAGATGCAGTTTAATATAGACAAATGCAAAGTTCTAAATGTTGGACAGGACAATAACCATGCCACATATAAACTAAATAATGTAGATCTTAATATTACGGATTGTGAAAAAGATTTAGGAGTTCTGGTTAGCAGTAATCTGAAACCAAGACAACAGTGCATAAGTGTTCGCAATAAAGCTAATAGAATCCTTGGCTTCATATCAAGAAGCATAAATAATAGGAGTCCTCAGGTTGTTCTTCAACTCTATACATCCTTGGTTAGGCCTCATTTAGATTATGCTGCACAGTTTTGGTCACCGTATTACAGAATGGATATAAATTCTCTGGAAAATGTACAAAGGAGGATGACAAAGTTGATCCCATGTATCAGAAACCTTCCCTATGAGGATAGACTAAGGGCCCTGAAACTGCACTCTCTAGAAAGACGTAGAATTAGGGGGGATATGATTGAGGTGTATAAATGGAAGACAGGAATAAATAAAGGGGATGTAAATAGTGTGCTGAAAATATCTAGCCTAGACAGGACTCGCAGCAATGGTTTTAAGTTGGAAAAATTCAGATTCAGGAAGGATATAGGAAAGTACTGGTTTGGTAATAGAGTTGTGGATGAGTGGAACAAACTCCCAAATACCGTTATAGAGGCCAGAACGTTGTGTAGCTTTAAAAATAGGTTGGATAAATACATGAGTAGATGTGGGTGGGTGTGAGTTAGACCTGATAGCTTGTGCTACCAGGTCGGTTGCCGTGTTCCTCCCTTAAGTCAATGTGACCTGACCTGACTAGGTTGGGTGCATTGGCTTAAGCCGGTAGGAGACTTGGACCTGCCTTGCATGGGCCAGTAGGCCTTCTGCAGTGTTCCTTCGTTCTTATGTTCTTATGTATTGCAACCCCTGAATGGGTCACAATGTATATTACCTGTTCATATAACTTTATATTGCTTATATTTGCTATATTAGCTAAATCGTAAATATATTGCTTTATATTATTAGACTTAGTTATATTTATTAGGTAGGATGTAACATTTATATATTATTCAGTGCTCATAGTTCAAGTGTTGTCTAACTACTGTAATTATTGCCCTGCTCGTTACTCTGCCGGCTTCTCTGTGTTGCTGGGCAGCAGCAGTCCACGGAGAAATCACGTGATGAGGGGGGTGATCACACCTCGCCTGGAGTAGTCTGCCTGGCCTGCGTTTGTCTCTTTTCTGTTTGGCTTAGCTTCCGACAAGACGTGTCTTCCTTACTGGCTCTTGTTGGAAGAACGTCTCTGTCGCTTTCTTGTTGTTGGTTCTGTGGAACTCTGTTCACAGAACATTGCCTAGACTTAGTGATTTTCGATGTTGTACTGAGGTTGTGTCTCTCTTAAGACAATCTGAGAAACTCAGATCCTAAGGTGTAGCTTCGGACCTAATTTGTACTGGTATCTGTGTACTGTCACAGTCGGGGATTTTCTAATGCTGAACTTAGATTCAGTAGTATGGGAGTTTTGTGACTTTTGTGGAGGATCTGCAGATGGTCCCTACTTAGTGTCGTTATATTATCTCCTTGTTCCTGATTCAGTGTCGCTGTTGCTTGTTATATTGCTGTTCAGCTTATCAGTCGTTTATGGTTCAAGCAAGCTGTTCTGATTGCCAGGTTGGTAAAGAAGTTAGTTTATGTGAGGACTTTTAGTCAGTCACTGGTTAAGTCTAGTCGAGTCTTGAGACATAGCGAACTACTTAGAGCACTTACACACATACACACAAACTTACTTGTATATATATGTATTATGTTATTAAATGCTAACATTGTACCAGACGGTACTTGAAAGCCATTAAGATGTGATATGTGCCTTTAGCACAATACTACTGTACACGAGAGAAGTGATTATTTTGATTATATTGACTAATTTAATTTTTTAATATATGCCTAGACAACTTTATTAATAAACTTATTAAATTTTAATTTCTTTAGTTAGTAGCCTACCAGTAATAATCCTGAAGCACTATTGAATCTTACCAAATTCTAATGGATACCTGGACCAGGATACTGACTACTTGTTACAAAAACCCAGTAACAGGCTGGATGCTAGAAGGGCAGTCCTTTCTAGTATTCACTGGAGATCTCTATGCTTTTTAGAAATCGCTTTTTAACAAATGGGGGCCTGTCCGGGATGCTTCTGATCGAAGGTGTTGGAGAAATTGTCCAAGGAGATGGAAATATTGTTTATGAGCTCTAGCTCTAAGACAACCAACACTAAAATTCCTATTAGGATTACAGTTTCCCATAATCACTCTCTCGTAGTGCAGTTATTTTTGTGATGTATGTCAAAGTGAAACAGTTAATTGATACTCTGACTTTGTCTGAGTTGAGTACATTAAAACTTCAGATGTGTTGGCGAGTAGCCAAATATCTCGGTGTGACGTATAACAGGAATTACACCGCAGAAACTGTCAGAGCATTAATTAAAGATATATTGTTTCCTGCTCATGCAGAGATGTCTGATTATGATTCAGATACAGAGAGCATAGTGTCTCTATTCGGAAGTATGACTCTATTTGATGACGTAGAAGAGAGATCAAGTACGGCAGAAGTGTCTCAGCCTAGGGTAACTCCGTTCACGCTCGCACCTTCCTGCCTGGCTAATACAATAGTACAAACTATAGCTGGTTGTATGACTCAGCCTCATACTAGTACCGTGTATGCTATGCCTGTGTCTGCTTATCCTAGACCAGACCTAGACTCTCTGGATATGACTGGACAAGGTGCCCGACCTAAAGACCTTCCAGAAAGACATGTTAATTTCCCTACTCCTCCGTTACCCACTGGTCCTATCTCTGAGGAACAATTTGAGAGGATGGAATGCCTCATTATGTTGCAGACTGCACAAATAGAGGCACAGAGGAAATTGAACGAAGAAGATTTCCAGAGAGAAAATGTTTATCTTGGAAGACAACAGATTAATAGATCTGACAAAGTTGATAAACCTGTTAGTACAACACAGGACGCATTTAATGTATGGGAGTTTTGTGACTTTTGTGGAGGATCTGCAGATGGTCCCTACTTAGTGTAAGTATATTATCTCCTTGTTCCTGATTCTGTGTCGCTGTAGCTTGTTATATTGCTGTTCGGCTTATCAGTCGTTTTATTGTTCAAGCAAGCTGTTCTGATTGCCAGGCTAGTCAAGAAGTTAGTTAATGTGAGGACTTTTAGTCAGTCACTGGTTAAGTCTAGTCGAGTCTTGAGACATAGCGAACTACTTAGAGCACTTACACACATACACACAAACTTACCTGTATATGCATGCATTATGTTATTAAATGCTAACATTGTACCAGACGGTACTTGAAAGCCATTAAGATGTGATATGTGCCTTTAGCACAATACTACTGTACACGAGAGAAGTGATTATTTTGATTATATTGATTAATTTAATTTTATAATATACGCCTAGACAACTTTATTAATAAACTTATTAAATTTTAATTTCTTTAGTTAGTAGCCTACCAGTTGTAATCCTGAAGCACTATTGAATCTTACTAAATTCTAATGGATAACTGGACCAGGATACTGACTACTTGTTACAAAAACCCAGTAACAGGCTGGATGCTAGAAAGGCAGTCCTTTCTAGTATTCGCTGGAGATGTCTATGCTTATTAGAAATCGCGCTTTTTGTAACAGTACCATATACTTGGTTATGGGAGGACCATCGAGCCCAAACCAATAAGTGTTGTCAGCAATCAGTTTCTGAGATATGTTGACATAATGCCCCCTAGGATTAATTATATTCACCCATAACAAATTATTTTCCAGCCCGTTTAAGGGATGCATACGACAGCTTCTCAAGACATCGCTTGCAGAGACGGCTGTGTAGGCGAAAGCTGTCTTTCAAACTAAGTTCCCCCTCAGTTCACTATTTAATCTTTGACTTAGCTTGTAGCATTATCCTCAACATGGGGTCGGGTGAGGTAGGCCCCACAGTTTGCAGACAGCATGAGGTGAAATAACTGGGAGACAGTTAATAGCCAGCCTGTAACCACTGGGAACAGGTCATGTGACATAAGAAGTTAAATTGCAATGGTGGATCATTTGCATACAGAATGCAGCTAATGTGAACAACCTCTAACTAATGAAATGGAGGGAATAAATCCCTTATTTACTCGTCAGGTGTGGGAGAACATTTCAGAATGTTCAGGAAATACTCTGTCAGTTAATATGCCTGAGTGAAATAACATATTCAGGCTTTTCTTTCTTATAACAACTGGGCATTGCCTGATTTTTAACTCCATTACCATCATTATTATCCACTATCATTCACTAATATCGTTATTATTTTAATATTAACAACCTAATTCAGTAAACCACTAAACTAGTTGCAATCACCATACTGCAGTCACCTATGTGTACCTTGTACTGCTGTACCTAGAAGGGTTACGACCTCAATAAGTCACTCTGCATTTCTTTTGGGCTATCCTAGGAAGATCGCACATGTGCACCCATACCTAAATGTACCCCCCATGACTACTTTCTTACTACTGATGTTATATCAGGTTGCAGTCTGCATTGCAGCACACCACCTAGAGCGTCTGTTGCATTACGAAACCGGTATGCAGTAGTAGTAGGCTGTGTTATACCGACGGTCACGGCGACGAACTTAACAAGATGTTATATATTATACGGACGTTCACGACGGGAGTACCATACTGTACAGTTTGCAGACTCTGGTTGAACATAACTGAAACATCACAAAACCTCCTGGCATAAGGAGCAATCCTGCGCTTTTGTATAACAATGTCGTTTAAGGCTGTGCACATTGGATTCAACTAAATAACTATCGAGTTTGTACAGCCCATAATTTGAGTTATATACGGTATTCCTATCATGTTTCAGGAGGGAGGACTCATTTATGTTTTTTTTCTATGATGGAACTGTTAGGTACAATTATTTGGGCTGCAGCCCACCCCGGTGGGTGATTGCAAGAGCTGACATAGTTAAAGACCTCTCGGTTGGTTGCATCTCGGAGGAGCACATTAAAAATAATGTTGACCTTACTGAAAGGCTTCAGAAATTAAATGTTCCACACGACTTTACCCTGGTGAGTTTTGATGTCCCTGCCCTATTTACCAGATCCACTGTCCCTGACTTGCTTAAGTACCTTGAAGAGGAACTAGAAAAATTCTCCTTGCCCTATTCTACGAATATAATTATTGAACTGATTAAACTTCATGTTATGGATTGCAAGTTTGTAATTGAAGGCAAGTACTATGCTCAGGTGCAGGGCACGGCTATGGGAAATCCCCTCAGCCCCTTACTCAGCAACCTGTGTATGGAATTCTACTAGACTACTTAAAGATATTCTCCAAGATAATAATAGATGGTTCATATACGTAGATGATATGCTTTGCTTTTGGCCTAGAGATCACAACATTGATGAGTTCCTACCTAGACCTAATGGTCTGGTACCTTCTATTAAGCTCACAGTAGAGCATGAAATAGATAACACTCTACCCTTCCTAGATGTTTTAATCCATCGCATCGACAAAAGATTCAAATTTACAGTTTACAGGAACACCACCAATGTGTCGTCATACATTCATTATTATTCCAATCATGAATCCAGGCTCAAAAGGAGTGTTTTTCTTACAATGTTCCTGAGAGCTTTGCCTATCTCCTGTCCTGAGCAATTAGATGATGAAATCAACAAGATATTTAACATAGCCACAAAACTCAGATACCCCAAGGATTTTGTTGAGAAGGCCCTACTGTCAGCTAAGAACACTTCCTACAGGACTGAGCATAAGGAGACGCCTGGCAGGAAAAAGGAATTGGTCTTGCCATACAATGAAAGTTCGGCATTCTGCGTCCCTTGCTCAGAGGCTGGTACCACCGCGCTACCATACTCCCAGAAAAAAACTTACGCTATTTCTCCTGTTGCTGTCCTTGCAACATTGCAGAGCTCCTGATGACGCACTGAGAAGTGCGAAAGTACCTGAGCTAAAGATTTCCAACCTCATGTATGTATATATATATATATATATATATATATATATATATATATATATATATATATATATATATATATATATACATACATACATATATATATATATATATATATATATATATATATATATATATATATATATATATATATATATAAAACTGGGTTGCTTAAATGTGCGTGGATATAGTGCGGATGACAAGAAACAGATGATTCCTGATGTTATGAATGAAAAGAAGTTGGATGTCCTGGCCCTAAGCGAAACAAAGCTGAAGGGGGTAGGGGAGTTTCGGTGGGGGGAAATAAATGGGATTAAATCTGGAGTATCTGAGAGAGTTAGAGCAAAGGAAGGGGTAGCAGTAATGTTGAATGATCAGTTATGGAAGGAGAAAAGAGAATATGAATGTGTAAATTCAAGAATTATGTGGATTAAAGTAAAGGTTGGATGCGAGAAGTGGGTCATAATAAGCGTGTATGCACCTGGAGAAGAGAGGAATACAGAGGAGAGAGAGAGATTTTGGGAGATGTTAAGTGAATGTATAGGAGCCTTTGAACCAAGTGAGAGAGTAATTGTGGTAGGGGACCTGAATGCTAAAGTAGGAGAAACTTTTAGAGAGGGTGTGGTAGGTAAGTTTGGGGTGCCAGGGGTAAATGATAATGGGAGCCCTTTGATTGAACTTTGTATAGAAAGGGGTTTAGTTATAGGTAATACATATTTTAAGAAAAAGAGGATAAATAAGTATACAAGATATGATGTAGGGCGAAATGACAGTAGTTTGTTGGATTATGTATTGGTAGATAAAAGACTGTTGAGTAGACTTCAGGATGTACATATTTATAGAGGGGCCACAGATATATCAGATCACTTTCTAGTTGTAGCTACACTGAGAGTAAAAGGTAGATGGGATACAAGGAGAATAGAAGCATCAGGGAAGAGAGAGGTGAAGGTTTATAAACTAAAAGAGGAGGCAGTTAGGGTAAGATATAAACAGCTATTGAAGGATAGATGGGCTAATGAGAGCATAGGCAATGGGGTCGAAGAGGTATGGGGTAGGTTTAAAAATGTAGTGTTAGAGTGTTCAGCAGAAGTTTCTGGTTACAGGAAAGTGGGTGCGGGAGGGAAGAGGAGCGATTGGTGGAATGATGATGTGAAGAGAGTAGTAAGGGAGAAAAAGTTAGCATATGAAAAGTTTTTACAAAGTAGAAGTGATGCAAAGAGGGAAGAGTATATGGAGAAAAAGAGAGAGGTTAAGAGAGTGGTGAAGCAATGTAAAAAGAGAGCAAATGAGAGAGTGGGTGAGATGTTATCAACAAATTTTGTTGAAAATAAGAAAAAGTTTTGGAGTGAGATTAACAAGTTAAGAAAGCCTAGAGAACAAATGGATTTGTCAGTTAAAAATAGGAGAGGAGAGTTATTAAATGGAGAGTTAGAGGTATTGGGAAGATGGAGGGAATATTTTGAGGAATTGTTAAATGTTGATGAAGACAGGGAAGCTGTGATTTCATGTATAGGGCAAGGAGGAACAACATCTTGTAGGAGTGAGGAAGAGCCAGTTGTGAGTGTGGGGAGAAGTTCGTGAGGCAGTACGTAAAATGAAAGGGGTTAAGGCAGCCGGGATTGATGGGATAAAGATAGAAATGTTAAAAGCAGGTGGGGATATAGTTTTGGAGTGGTTGGTGCAATTATTTAATAAATGTATGGAAGAGGGTAAGGTACCTAGGGATTGGCAGAGAGCATGCATAGTTCCTTTGTATAAAGGCAAAGGGGATAAAAGAGAGTGCAAAAATTATAGGGGGATAAGTCTGTTGAGTATACCTGGCAAAGTGTATGGTAGAGTTATTATTGAAAGAATTAAGAGTAAGACGGAGAATAGGATAGCAGATGAACAAGGAGGCTTTAGGAAAGATAGGGGGTGTGTGGACCAGGTGTTTACAGTGAAACATATAAGTGAACAATATTTAGATAAGGCTAAAGAGGTCTTTGTGGCATTTATGGATTTGGAAAAGGCGTATGACAGGGTGGATAGGGGGGCAATGTGGCAGATGTTGCAGGTGTATGGTGTAGGAGGTAGGTTACTGAAAGCAGTGAAGAGTTTTTACGAGGATAGTGAGGCTCAAGTTAGAGTATGTAGGAAAGAGGGAAATTATTTCCCAGTAAAAGTAGGCCTTAGACAAGGATGTGTGATGTCACCGTGGTTGTTTAATATATTTATAGATGGGGTTGTAAGAGAAGTAAATGCGAGGGTCTTGGCAAGAGGCGTGGAGTTAAAAGATAAAGAATCACACATAAAGTGGGAGTTGTCACAGTTGCTCTTTGCTGATGACACTGTGCTCTTGGGAGATTCTGAAGAGAAGTTGCAGAGATTGGTGGATGAATTTGGTAGGGTGTGCAAAAGAAGAAAATTGAAAGTGAATACAGGAAAGAGTAAGGTTATGAGGATAAAAAGATTAGGTGATGAAAGATTGGATATCAGATTGGAGGGAGAGAGTATGGAGGAGGTGAATGTATTCAGATATTTGGGAGTGGACGTGTCAGCGGATGGGTCTATGAAAGATGAGATGAATCATAGAACTGATAAGGGAAAAAGGGTGAGTGGTGTATTTAGGAGTCTGTGGAGACAAAGAACTTTGTCCTTGGAGGCAAAGAGGGGAATGTATGTGAGTATAGTTTTACCAACGCTCTTATATGGGTGTGAAGCATGGGTGATGAATGTTGCAGCGAGGAGAAGGCTGGAGGCAGTGATGTCATGTCTGAGAGCAATGTGTGGTGTGAATATAATGCAGAGAATTCGTAGTTTGGAAGTTAGGAGGAGGTGCGGGATTACCAAAACTGTTGTCCAGAGGGCTGAGGAAGGGTTGTTGAGGTGGTTCGGACATGTGGAGAGAATGGAGCGAAACAGAATAACTTCAAGAGTGTATCAGTCTGTAGTGGAAGGAAGGCGGGGTATGGGTCGGCCTAGGAAAGGTTGGAGGGAGGGGGTAAAGGAGGTTTTGTGTGCGAGGGGCTTGGACTTCCAGCAGGCATGCGTGAGCGTGTTTGATAGGAGTGAATGGAGACAAATGGTTTTTAATACTTGACGTGCTGTTGGAGTGTGAGCAAAGTAACATTTATGAAGGGGTTCAGGGAAACCGGCAGGCCGGACTTGAGTCCTGGAGATGGGAAGTACAGTGCCTGCACTCTGAAGGAGGGGTGTTAATGTTGCAGTTTAAAAACTGTAGTGTGAAGCACCCTTCTGGCAAGACAGTGATGGAGTGAATGATGGTGAAAGTTTTTCTTTTTCGGGCCACCCTGCCTTGGTGGGAATCGGCCAGTGTGATAATAAAAAATTAATAAAATAATATATATATATATATATATATATATATATATATATATATATATATGCGAAGCAATGCCATTGACACAATTCTCAGGAAGAAATTGGAAGAATTGAGGTGAATGGAACAACGAATAGACAATCTTGACACCCAGGATGCCTTGTACCTTCTCACAAAGTTCTTGAGTCTGCCCAGGTTGACATATTTCCTAAGATGTGCACCTTCATATGATAACCCTATACTGCACGAATATGACAGTATCCTGAGGCAGATTTTTACGAAAGTACTTAACCTTACTCTAGAAGACGGGCAGTGGAACCAAGCTACACTTCCACTCAGACTAGAAGGCATTGGTGTCCGCAAATCATCACAGATTGCGCTACCTGCTTTTCTGTCCTCATGTATTGCATCCAGAGGGCTTGTAGTAGTGATTCTCCCTGAACATCTTAGGGACAAGATTGGAATCCAGGACCAAAAGTTCATTGACGGAGCCATGATCTGGGAT
>NC_091298.1:33039493-33119147 GCF_038502225.1 Cherax quadricarinatus
ACCCTCTAGTCCGACATCCGGAAGTGATTGTGTGTGTGTGTAGACGCACATCTGCCATATTAATGCGCAAAAGAGTGTGAGAATTTGATTCTCGTTTAATCATGACGATCTCAAAATTTGCGTCTGCCTCTTCTGAATGGCTACAACTTTAATGGCTAATTTGTCATATGGCCATAATACTACTCATACACTTTTAGTTTGTGTGGACAAATTTGCCAGTTCGATGAATATTTTTTTCAAAGCTCGAAATCATAAGAATTTTCATCAAATTAGACAATCTTAAAAAAAAAATATATTAATAATTCTGGATTCTTACAACTTTCACAAGTAAAAGTTAACACGTAGGTTCCATTAAGGAACGGTAAGTTCCGAGTTATGGGAAAAGGGCGGGTGGGGTTAGGGGAGGTACTTTATTAAAGATAAGTAGCCTAACCACTTGTGCATTGTGTGTGTGTGTGTGTGTGTGTGTGTGTGTGTGTAGTGCTATTCAAGAATTTCTTTCCGCATAAAGCAGACTAGAAGATGCATTATCTAATTATTGTACAGTCTGCAACGAAATTTTCACATTCACAGTTTATATCCAAGAAAAAGGTTTCATCCATTTCTTACGATGCATCAACCTTTAAAGACTTATGCTGCTTACAGATGTTTTATTTTAACTGGAGGTAAGTGATAATCCCATACAACTCATGCAGCACCTGTAGAAGGAATGCCTTTCAGATGGGATCCAAGTAAGTGGCGAATAAGTCTAATTCTTGGATAAAGATCCTCTCATTAGCATCAAGGCACTTCCCCTTGGGAAACATGATGCAGTTATGCATTGCAAAATATTACTATTCAATTTCAAGAACGAAGATGGCATACTGTGCACCTGGAGTCTCCATAGCAAACACCAACCTTTTTATAAGTAGGATACATCAGTTTTGAGATTTAGAAGTCAATCAGAGCAGGCTTTCTAACATTATCAAAGAGATATTATAATTTCATAAATTTTCTATTTGACCTTGATCAGAGAGCACTTGCACATGTCAATAGTTGCATGACTCTTTTCCAAGTTACAGTAGAGCTGCGTTGAAAATTTGAAGGCACTCGGAGGAGCCTGAAAATGCACAGAGCGATCTGATTTCCCGTGGGTCATGAGGCACTACAAGGGATCGTGATATACATCAGACTAGATTACAAACATCAGGAGATTTCCCCGTGGAGGATGGTAATGCTTGCCCTCACTACTTCCTTCTGCATACCCTTCTTCCTCTCACCACCTGTGTCCTTATACCGTCTGCCTCTGCTGTTGTATCTCTCCTGCCACCCATTCCTTACCACCTTCCTTTGTATAAAAGTGGCCTTACTTGGCCACCTGCTTCCTTAAATCATCTACCTTCCCTCATCACCTGTTTTTAAATACTATCTGACTTTCCTTACTACCTGTTTCCCCTCACCAGCTGTTTCATTATTTCATCTACCTCCCTTCATCTGCATCTTCGAATCATCTACCTCCCTTCACCGCCTGCTTCATCACACCATTTGCCTACCCTCTGGTCCTTCCAAAATATGAAGTGAACGCATCATCTTATAAAAGAATTTATTGTTGTCGACAAAGCAACATACTAAAGGTCTCAAAACCCTTACTCAGGAAATATGCGCAATTTGCATAAATCAAATGTGGTGGTCAAATGCACGCCTGTTTTTGTTTCTCATCGTCTTCACAAACATAAGGCTAATAAAAGTTTGTGTACTGCGAAAATTTAGTGTCATTAATACGTACGATTTGAAAATTCTAATTTATTTGTGATAATTTAAGAAAGTTATTTATGGAAAAAAATCTAACCACATACCATTACAATGCAAAGACTGACCCATAAAATCTAAAAGGCCTGTGGCCTTTTTATTTACGTACTTCATTAAGAAAAACATTTACAACAACGACTTGATGCAGTTGACAAAGCTTATCATAGTCAAAATGTATCAGCTGTGAATTAACGCTTTTGATCATAGATCCCCAACATTCTCCACGAAGACATGTGTTGGGTAAACTGTACTTGCGGGAAGTGCAACGCTTAGTGGTACATATATATTTTTTACAACGGCAGCATATCACATCTAAAAACTCTGGTGGAACAACTGATTTTATCTATAATCTGGAACAGACTATGGAACTGAACTCCTCTCCAGGCCGAGGAAGTGACCACCTCAAAACTACTTCGTTGACGGTCATGGACTGATTGCATCCATTTTACACCTACACTGTTTTTGTAATCTCTTATGTATTCGACTGAAGACGCCTACTGTGAAGGCGAAGCTATTCGGAATAAACATGTCTAATTGTTGCACATGTGTCTTACGGTAACTTCCTGTCAATATTGTATACCAAAGTTAGAATCATCCAATCCACATCATGATCTGGAAGCAGACATGGAGGCAGTGATATTTTGCAGCTGGAGGAAGGGACTGTGGCACTACATGGGTTGTACTCTGTGTCACTTTTTCATGGAATCGTCTGCAGCACAGAAAATCGAGATCTTCATCCTGGTCTCCACAACACAAGCATAATTATTAAAAATGTTATGTAATAACGACAAGTAGATGAGTAAGTCATGTGCAACAGGTGGGCATCTTTATTGATGAAACGATTCGGCTACACGGTAGGCTTTTTAAGTCGAGTAGAAAGGAGGAGAAAAAAATTGAAGAGACATCAAGATTTGTGGCGAGGTCAGTATGGTGTGATTAGCCCAATTTATAGGTGTTCAGACGTTTAGCCTGGAGACGACTTTTGCTCCATAGTCTGGAACAAAGTGAAGCTGAATAATAGGTTAGATAAGATTTCTCAGGAAACAAGACAAGTATTTCTTGACGAGGGTCATCTGACCGAGGCCTTCCGCTGGCTTACTGATCCAACGTTTGAAAAATTATGGAAGCTGAATCATGAGAATGCAACCATACATTCTGCCAAAAATGGATCATCAAATATGTTGAAGACTTTGCAGGGAGTGGGACCGGCTAGTAGTAAGAAAGTAACAATTAAGAAGCTCTGCAGCAAGCTTTCTCTCCCATTTTAAGCAAAGCCCTCTCAAATACAACCTTCTCACTCATACCAGTGGTTAAGAAATAAAGTTGTGGAATATGTCCCAGTACCAAAACACCGCCATATTGCTGTCTCACATTGGTACATTTATGAAAACAAGATACAACACTGACAAACAGATGAATACAACTTAGAGACAAACTAGTGTCCATTCTCCAGCTGTAATTATTCTTTTCATCTCAGTTGATAATGTGATGTTGACTGCTCTGGCTTGCTCAGCAACGTGTGGTTCAGCCTTTATTATCTTTGAGGCAAACTTTTACCTACTGTAAAGGGACGAGAGATGGTGTCAGATAACTTGAGGAAAATGATTTTCACTTGCTGGGAGACCAAGACAAATTTTTACCCATATCAGGCATTCCTTTGAAAACTGATTGGATATCATGACACGCACACACACACACACGCACACACACGCACACACGCACACGCGCACACACGCACACACACGCACACACACACACACACACACACACACACACACACACACACACACACACACACACACACACACACACACAAGGTGGACAAAGACAGGATGTTCCAAAGATGTGACACAAAAACATGGGGTAACAATTGGAAGTTGAAGACTCCGATGAGTCAAAGTGATGTTAGGAAATATTTCTTAAGTCACAGAGTTGTCAGGAACTGGAACAGTCTGGAAAGTGACGTAGTGGAGGCAAGACTCATACATAGTTTTAAGCTCATAGAGCAGGGAGAGAGAGGACCTAGTAGCGATCAGTGAACAGGCGAGGAAAGGAGCAATGAATCTACCCCTGCAACCACAAGCTGGTGAGAACAAATAGGTGAGTACACACACACACACACACACACACACACACACACACACACACACACACACACACACACACACACACACACAGCAAATGTAGTCCCAATTTTTCGAAAACGAGACAGACATGAAGCATTAAACTACAGACCAGTGTCACTGACATAAACAGAATGCGGTCATGGAAAAAATATCAGGAGAAGAGTGGTGGAGCACCTAGAAAGAAATGAGCTTATCAACAACAGCCAGAACAGTTTTAGGGACGGGAAATCCTGTGTCACAAACCTAATGGAATTTTATGACAGGATGACAGCAGTAAGAAAAGAGAGAGAGGGGTGGGTTGACTGCGTTTTCTTAGACTGTAAGAAGGCGTTTGTCACAGTTCCACACAAGAGATTAGTGCAAAAACTGGAGGACCAGGCAGGGATAACAGGAAGGTAAAGCAATGGATCAGGGAATACCTGTCAGGAAGACAACAGCGAGTCAAGGTACGTGGGGAGGTGTCAGAGTGGGCGCCTGTGACGAGCGGGGTTCCACAGGGTCAGTTCTATAACCGGTACTGTTTCTGGTATTTGTGAACGACATGACAGAAGGAATAGACTCAGAAGTGTCCCTGTTCGCAGAAGATGTGAAGTTGATGAGAAGAATTCAATCGGACGAGGACCAGGCAGAACTACTAAGGGATCTTGACAGGCTGCAGCCCTGGTCCAGCAACTGGCTCCTGAGTTCAACCCTACCAAGTGCAAAGTCATGAAGATTGGAGAAGGACAAAGAAGACCGCCGACGGAGTACAGGCTAGGGGACCAGAGACTACAAACATCACTCAAGGAAAAGGATATTGGGGTGAATATAACACCAGGCACATCTCCTGAGGTGCACATCAACCAAATAACTGCTGCAGCATACTGGCGCCTAGCAAACCTAAGAACAGCTTTCCTGCATCTTAATTAGAAATCGTTCAGAACAAAGTACATCATGTACGTTAGGCCTATATTGCAGTATGCAGCACCAGTTTGGAAGCTAGAGAAAATGCAAAGGTTTGCAAGAAAACTAGCCCAGGAGCTAAGGGGTATGTCCTACGAGGGGAGGTTAAGGGAAATCAACCTGACGACACTGGAGGACAGGAGAGATAGGGGAGATATGATAACGACATATGAAGAACTGAGAGGAATCGACAAGGTAGACAGAGACAGGATGTTTCAGAGATGGGACACAACAAGAAATAACAGTTGGAAGTTGAAGACTCAGATGAATTACAGGGATATTAGAAAGTATTTCTTCAGTCACAGAGATGTCAGGAAGTGGAATAGTCTGGGAAGTGATGTAGTGGAGGCAGGATCCGTACATGGCTTTAAGATGATGTTTGATAAACCTCATGGTTTAGTCACGGCTAGGAGCCGTGACTAAACCCCTGCAACCACAAAAACACATTCTCAGGAGAAGTATAGTGGAACACTAAAAAGGAATGGCTTCAGGGATGGAAAATCCTGTGTCACAAACCTATTGGAGTTCTTCTACAAAGTAAGAGGAGAGAGTGAGCGTAGGGTAGATGGCACTTTCTTGGAGTGTACGTAGTCTTTTCACACAGTATCGCACAAGAGACTAGTACAAAAGTTAGAGGAGAATGCAGGAAAAACAGGAAAAGCACTGCAATGGATCAAGGAATGTCTGACAGGAAGCAATGAGTGATGTTCAGTGACGAGGTGTAGGAATGGGTACAGGTGTCCAATGGGGTTCCGCAAGGATCAGTCCCAGGACCGTTTCTGTGTCTTGTATTGGTGAACGGCATGACATAAGGGAAAAAGTCAGAGGAATCCCTTGTTTGCAGACGACGTGAAACTAATGAGGAGAATCCAAGCGAATGAGGACCAGGAAATGCTACAAAGGGATCTGGACAGACTGCATGTCTGGTCTAACAAATGTCTCCTGGAGTTGAAACCCCACCAAATGCAAAATTATGAAGTTTGGGGAAGGGCAAAGAAGCCCACAGATGGCGTGCAGGCTCGGAGATCAAAAGCTGTGTACCTCACTCAGGGAGAAAGATCCTTGGGTAGCATACTAAGCATATCCCGTGGGGCGCAAATCAACCAAATAACAGCTGCAGGAAATGCGCGTCGGGCAACTTAAGAATAGCTTTTCGATATATATGTAAGGAGTTACTCATCACACTCCTTACCGTGTTCTTCATACTGAAGTATGCAGCTCCAGCGTGGAACCCATAAGTTGACAAGCATGTCAAGAAATTAGAGAAAGTGCACAGATTTGCAACAAAACTAGACCCGGAACTAAGGGTTATGTTCAATGAGGAGAGATTAAGCGAACTCAACTTTACGACGCTAGAGGACAGGAGGGCTAGGGAAGATACGATAACGTCGCACAAAATAAAGAAAGGAAATGATAAAGTGATCAGGGACAGTATGTTTCAGAGATGGGTTATATAAACAAGGAGACACAACTGGAAATTGAGAACTCGAATAAGTCATAGGGATGCTAGGGAGAATTTCTTCAGCCTTAGGGTTGTCAGGAGAGTGAACCTAGTAGTGACCAGTGAAGAGGTGGGGCCAAGAGGCACACACACACACACACACACACACACACACACACACACACACACACACACACACACGCACGCACGCGCGCGCGCACACACACACACACGCACACGCACACACACACACACGCACACGCACACACGCACGCACGCACACACACACACACACATACACACACACACCACAGACGGAGTACAGTCTAGGGGGCCCGAGACTAGGAACCTCACTCAAGGAAAAGGACTGGGGTGAGTATAACACTGGCCACATCTCCTGAGGCGCATATCGACCAAATAACTGTGGCAGCTTACGGGCGCCTAGCAAACAAAGAACAGCATTCCGACATCTTAATAAGGAATCGTTCAGGACCCTGTACACTGTGTACGTTAGGCCCATATTGGAATATGCAGCACCAGTTTCGAACCCCACACCTAGCCAAGCACGAAAGTGCAAAGGTTTGCAACTAGACTGGTCCCGTAGCTAAGGCGCATGTCCTACGAGGAGAGGTTAAAAGGAATCTACCTGACGACACAGGAAGACAGGAGAGATAGGGGGGATACGATAACGACATACAAAATACTGAGAGGAATCGAAAAGGTGGACAGAGATGGGACACAGCAACAAAGGGTCACAGTTGAAAGTTGAAGACTCAGATGAATCACAGGGATGTTAAGTAGTAGTTCTTCAGTCACAGAGCTGTTGCAAGTGGAATAGTCTGGGAAGTGATGTTGGGGAGGCAGGAACCATACGAATCTTTAAGAAGAGGTATGATAAAGCTCATGGAGCGGGAAGAGTGACCTAGTAGCGACCAGTGAAGAGGCTGGGCCAGGAGTTGTGAATCGACCCCTGCAACCACTACTAGGAGAGTACACTCATTATCAGCCTCCTCTAACATAGTCACTTGTTCTCTTTCATAACAAAACATTTGCCTCTCCTCTTCCCTTCACCACTCCTTTGTCCATCTACTTCCTATCCTCACCAGCTGCCCCTCACTTTTTGCTGTCCCTCTACACCTGACATTTCTCACTACTTTCTCCTTTATACCTGCCTCTCATCACTTCTTGCCTCCCCTCTGTACTTGCTTCCCCACCCCAACTGCCTCTTCTTCTCGCCTTTCATCCTCATCATCTTTCACTTCTCGCCCCTCAGCACCCTCTCTATTTACTCCCCACCATCATTCTCCACTCACCCACTGCCTCTTCTCTCTCCGTGAGCTAAATATTTTCTCCCAATTATCTACCTGTATGAAACAGCGTCTTTCTTAATAATATATGCTCCTCTTAGCTCTGATGTCTTCTCCTTTCCTCGTCTGACTCTCTCAGAGCATTACATTCTGAGGCTTTCCTCTTTTCTCATTAAACAGCCAGTGTTCCAGAGACTTCCCTCCTCTCCTACTATACAGTGAGGGATTCTATAGCTTCCCTCCTCTCCCACTATACAGTGAGGGATTCTATAGCTTCCCTCCTCTCCCACTAAACAGTGAGGGATTATATAGCTTCTCTCCTCTCCCACTATACAGTGAGGGATTCTATAGCTTCCCTCATTTCCCACTATACAGTGAGGGATTCTATAGCTTCCCTCTTCTTCCACTATACAGTGAGGGATTCTATAGCTTCCCTCCTCTCCCACTATTCAGTGAGGGATTCTATAGCTTCCCTCCTCTCCCACTATACAGTGAGGGATTCTATAGCTTCCCTCCTCTCCCACTATACAGTGAGGGATTCTATAGCTTCCCTCTTCTCCCACTATACAGTGAGGGATTCTATAGCTTCCCTCCTTTCCCACTATACAGTGAGGGATTCTATAGCTTCCCTCTTCTTCCACTATACAGTGAGGGATTTTGCGGCTTCTATGTTTTCTCGCTTCTCAGTGAGGTATCCCGAGGCTGTGTCATAGCCTCACACAAGTCTGCCCTGGGACCGCTGTGCTCGTCTGGCATTAACAACAATGAGATACTGCCGGTTGGCGGTAATGAGACGCATAATATTATATACGGGTAGCACGTTGGGGTTATATTTAGGTGGTTATGACGATTTTCTATGTCCGGCAATAGCTAAGGGTGATAGATTATTTTCTTGTTGATGAAAATGATAGCGGAAAGTCTGGGGCACTTGGTACTAGTTACACTTGGGCATGAGAAGTGCTGTAATCTTAGTATACTCATATTCATGCCGAATAAAATGAGAATTTGATTATTGTTCTCATTCTCGCACATTAATTGATGTATTTTTGTTAATTTGTTTATTAACTGAAGTTGATGCAGTTCATAATAACTAAATGAAGACGTGTAGTATATAATATAGTAATTTAATTAGATTTATGATGTGCATCTAAAATGACTTATTCACATCAAGTTTTCGAAAGTCTATTATGTAAAAGAACACAAGTGCATCTAATGCGACATTTTATTGTGGCAACGTTTCTCTCCCCAGGAGCTTTGTCAAGCCGTTGCAAATAATATAGACACACAAAGGGTATATATAAGTATAGAGTGAGGTGAAAAGCATAATATAATCATTGTATATAGTAGTGGTAGTACTTGTAGTAGTAATAGTAGTTCATATGATGGTAGTAGTAGTAGTATTAGTAGTAGTGGTGGTGGTGGTGGTAGCAGCCATGTGATGGCGGGGTTTATTGTTTGAAGAGAATTTTTGCTAATACTTCTGAACAGAATCATGAGACAGGAACAAGGAAGCACGTGGATTCATTCGAATGGAAGATGTTTCAAGGACTCAACCGAGGACCCATATTTGGAAATGTGAAGCGCATTTCTGGCGAAGAAACTGCGAGACCACTCACTGGACTCCCTGGACACTTGCGACAGCAAAGTAAGCGAAACCAACCCGAGATATGCTAGATGGTGAAAGCTGGCAGACAGCAGGAGTCCAGAAGTCCCAGAGGAGACACAATGTTACCTTGGCTCACATCGAGCAAGCTGGGACATCTGCATTCAACAAATTCAAGTTGATAAGCAAAGGACACCACGACACCCCGTATTCTGTTATAAGTCATCTAAAGAAGAATTATGGCCTGAAGATATCGGTGCCCCCAAATCTGAAAAGGGAGTTTTTTCTTACTCCCGAAACACAGAATTCTTTGAGGTACTGCAGAAGGTGAACGAACTCGAATCACCACTTGTTCTCACAGAACCAAAATCCACAGAGCGGGTAACAAAAAGGTGTACTAATGCGCTATCCGCTAGACATGTCTCTCGATACAGTTCATAGTAACAAAAATATTTTGAAAGTTGAACGACTCCGAGAGAAGGACGGCAAGTCTTGATTCAACACAGAGGACCTTTCCCATATCAACTGGATCCATGTTGTTGGGGAAAATACCAGGTTAGGATCTACAACCCAGAACCTTTGAGATACTTCAGGTGCCAGAGGAAATATGCGGCATCTGTAGTGGGTCTCACCTGACCAGAAGACTGCTTGGGTAAACTGAATGGAGCCGAATCTACTGAACCTCGTTGTCCATACTGTATCAAGGTGTAAGCCTGTTGTTTATCTTATTACTGTTATACTACTGATTTAACTCCGTAGATACATACTGTATATATCTTGGTGAAGGAATATGGGGATGAAGAAAAAACAAAAAACTACACCTCTGTGTTTGTTCTGCCTTTGATTGTCTGGCTGCTGTTTGACTGATGACTTTTGTAACAGCCAGGTACAGCAGGCTTTGAATTTCCTACCTGCATTAGTGATAACTTACCTTGATGTTTCTCTGCGTACTGACGACCATAATCTGTTTTGAAATTTGCAACAAAACTACCAACCAATAAAATCTTCACATTTACTCACACCACGATAGAAAAGCTAAATGAAGGGTAATCATAGGCATCTTGCTACGTTTCCTAGGTATCTGCAGTGGTGACTTCCTTGAATAATTCACTTTCATCGAACAAGTATTATCTAAGCCTCACTTTCCTCGTTACTTCATCAATGATTGCAGACTCCGTGCACGTAACATCTTCAATGCACCCACACGTAATATCACCGAAAGAAAGTAAATTGCCCTCACTATCTATTCCATTGTAAACACGTCTCCAACATTCTCTCGAACACCATCTTCCAAGTAACTATCACTGCATCCACCACAGTCTAAGAAATCATCAGTAAGAGTCACCACTGACACGAACCTTCACTTGCAAAGACGGCAACAAAATATGCGCGGCAAAACCTCTACAAGCCTAGCTGGCATTTCTGAACCCGCCAGTTGGGAAGACTTGAAGACCGCCTGCGTTTTACACCGAATCTCCTACAACCATTTAATTAATTGTAAAGATGCTCGAATGCTCGTCAGAGACGCAGGATCTTCGAATCATCACTGATCAGAATACACAACAACTTTAGACAAAACAATGAGTTCTGCAATGTAGCTTAAACTCTTGCTGGGTATCGTCTTCATTATCCCTCAAAACATCAACACTACAGTATATAACTGGTTTCGAAAACCGACAAGTTGAAGAACAGGACACTTGTGTAACATTTGGATATCTTTACTTTGGAAAATTTTGCTAGGCATCAGTTCCGTACCAAATATATATATATATATATATATATATATATATATATATATATATATATATATATATATATATATATATATATATATATATATATATATATATGTCATGCCGAATATGTAAAACTGGTCAATTAGCAAGAACTCATTTAAAATTAAGTACTTTCCGAAATTTTCTCTTATACGTTTAAAGATATATTTTTTTCACTAATGTTAATGTAAAAATTTTTAATTTTGCGCCAAAAGAATCTTAGAAAACTTACCTAACCTTATTATAACAAGAGCAATTTATTTTAGCCTAATCCAACTATGTATATTTTAGATTTGTTTACAGTAATTTAATACTAAACAAACACAGTGAAATATATTTTTTTCGTTAGGTTTAGAATGATTTTGGCGAAATTATTGCATACACAAATTTTCACTTGTCCAATATGGCAAGATGAGCATTGCTATTTAAGCCAAGATCGCAAGTTCTGCATATTCGGCACGACATATATATATATATATATATATATATATATATATATATATATATATATATATATTTATATAAAAAAATATATATAAAAAATATATATATATATATATATATATATATATTTTTTTGGGGTCCACCTCTGGTGTAAATTGTGGGACCCATAGCCTCGGAGAAGTGGATAAAAAGGCTTCAAGGAAGAATATATATATATATATATATATATATATATATATATATATATATATATATATATATATATATATATATATATATATATATAAAAAAGAACGGTGGAACGAGGAGTTTGAGGTAAGGGGTCTCCCAGCTTGGAGATGATGTGTCCTGGTTATACTTAAATTCAGTTTCTGCTCAGTCATATATTTGACCAACCTGTCAACAGTCAAGCCAAGAAGCAAGATTCAGCAAAGGTCACCTGACTCATCGTGTCACCACGCTCTGTTTATATACGCATCCTTTTTTCCCCAAATATGTTTGTGACTTGAAAAAGTCCACTTTACGGAGGATGGTGGTCAATAAAGTTCGCATTAAACTGTATTTGTCTCTCTTCTTTTTCTATTGAAGCCAGTCATAGCAACACATTTATCTTAATGTTCTGAACACTTCGTAAGTGTAAAAAGCCATAAAAATTAAGAGGAAACCTATTAATGAAAAACTTAATCAGCTTAAAATTTAGAAAGTAGAAGAGGAAGATCTGGCCTCTCAGTGTTTCCATAAAAGTGAAATGTTAGGACAGTGGCATGGTACTGTCAGTTATCTTCTGCATATGGGCTAGAGTAGTTTTGAGCAGAGTGGGGCGGGGGGGACGAAGTAAAAGAATGGATGCTGTTACAGAAAGGCCCATCACAAAATATTTCCATCTTAGTGCCTCACCTCTCGAAGATAAAACCTGTCAGCCACCCTAAGCCAAATCTGAGGAAATACCTTTTCCAGGAGGAGCAACACATCACATGCTTCAGTATTTGCTTGTTGCGAAGGATGTTGTTCATCTTTCCTGGGAAGTAAAATATTAAGAATGAGTCATAAAATTAAAAGACTACACTGATCTGCATGATTTTATTTTATTGAATCTATGGTATCTTTTTCGGTATATATATATATATATATATATATATATATATATATATGGAAAATATTGATTCATTTTGTTTTTTATTCATCTCTATCACATCAGGTTGTTAAGTTATACGGAAACGTTACTTTTCTCTCTTCGTATAACATAAGTAAATGAGAAAGTGGTATATTACCAATTAAAATGCTTACCTTATATTGACTTAAATGTTAAATCTAATATATTTTTCTTTATTTTCAGATTATTAATATGTCTAGAGGCTACATAAATTCACCAGACACATTTTGCTATCTCTGCGGGCAATTCACCTCTTCAGATTCCCGGAGCAACTTTACTCTTTTATTGAAGCGCTGCTACTTTGCTGATTTTGGCTGCAAACTTGGAGACCAGGACAAATCATTTGCACAACACAAAGCTTGCAAAAGTTGCATCAGTAAGCTCCAAATGTAGTCAGTTGGAAAACTTAAATGTATGCCCTTTGGAGTACCAATGGTCTGGCGGGAGCAAATGAACCACCATGATGACTGCTACTTTTGTATGACTAAAGTAACTGGATTCAGCAATTGTGAGGACTGCAGTGAGGAACAAGGAGAGCGGTTCCATCAGGATATTTGCACCATGGAAACTCGATACCAGGGCAAATGGAATGTCAGCATAATGGCGAATTACTGCTGGTCATTGAAACGTAATGGTCTTGATGCACAGCACAAGCTAAAATCAAAGCGGTCCTCCTTGCTTTGATTCAGTATGTAGGCTAACCATTAGGAGAATTTTTTTTTTAATAAAATCATTTGATTTGAAATTCATATGTTCTTAAAACTAGCAGATTGTGCTTTTCCGTGATTATTTGCCTAATTTTAATAAATTAACAATTTATGAAAAATTCGTTTTTTATTATTAATCTGTATTTTATTCAAAATCCTTACGTTAAAGAGCAAAATGGTTTAGATATTTACAATCAGCAGTCCAAGAATATGTAAGATCGCAATCATGAATAAAAATAAAAATTAAAAACATTCCAAATGCAGACCAGTGCTATAAGTGACATTGGACTCACAGAGAAGTGAGTAAGCGAAATCTTAAGTTTACTAAAGCGTAAACAAATTATAAGAACACATATTCCATCTGATTATGAATACTATATAAATAGCGGGTGAGAAGGTCAAGCGGTACTGACGCTGAACAGGAAATGAGTGAAGTCCTAATAGAACAGTATGAGTCGGTGTTCAGCAATCCACTAAATGACAGCAAGGTAGAGAATGCAGAAATATTTTTCACCAACTAACTGGCATTATTACAAATCCCATAGATTTAGAAAAGAAATACATAACATGCCCACTCACTCAGCACCTGGACCAGATTCAAGGAGTGCCCTATTTATAATGAAGTGCAAAGTGCCACTAATACGAGTACTCAGTATTCTTTGGAGAAAGAGCTTAGATCTAGGTGAAATACCGGAAGCCTTGGAGAGTGCAGACATAGCTGGTTTGCGTAAGGGAGGTAGTAGAGCACAAGCTAAAAATTTCAGACCAGTAGCCCAAACTTTTCACATCATAAAATTCTTCGAAAGAGTGATGAGACGGCAGATTACAAACCAGCATAACCCGAACCAGCATGGTTTTAGAAAAGGGCGACCATGTCTGTTACAGCTGCTGAACCATTATGACAGAATTACGGAGGCATTGGAAGACGACCAAAACTCAGATGTGGTTTACGTAGATTTTTGGAGAGGCGTTTGACAAATGTGATCATGTAGTGATAGCGCACAAAGTGAGGGCCATAGTCATTACGGGGAAGGTAGGCAGTTGGATTTTCGGGATCCTAACATACAGAACACAAAAAGCAGTAATAGACAGAGCAAAATCCAGCATCAGCGAGGTAAAAAGCTCAGTTCCCCAAAGCACTGTCCTGGTACCTCTGTTGTTTCTTATCCCAATAGCAGACATAGATAAAAAAACATCCGTCACAGTTTTGTAACATCATTTGAAAATGACACTAAAATAAGCATGAAAATCATTATGGTAGAAGAAAATGAAATATTACAGGAAGATATAGTAAGGTTTTTCCAGTGGGTAGTGGAGAACAACGTGTCGTTCAGTAGTGATAAGTTCCAGCTGCTTAGGTATGGAAGGAATGAAGAACTCGAAAGGAACACAGTATACAAAACTCAAGAGAGTCACCAAATAGAACGAAAGGAATACGTAAAAGACTTGGGAATAATTTTGTCATCTGACCTTTCTTTCAAAGAACATAACACAAAGATCACGACAGCCAGGAGGATGACGGGTGGGTATTGGGAACTATCAAAACAAGGGAAATAACAAAAAAAAGGCACAATACCGTGACTGGAAAGATACACAAATAACCCGCACATAGAATAGAGGAGCTTATGACGATGTTTCGGTCCGGCTTGGACCATTTACAAAGTCCAAGTCGGACGGAAACGTCGTCGTAAGCTCCTCTCTTCTATGTGCGGGTTATTTGTGTAAGGGAAATAATGCCAGAGGTGACAATTTTCACATCTCTAATGCATCCTAATTTGGAATATTGCTTAATGTTGACGGCCCCGTTCAAGCAGGAGAAATATCAGCGCTGGAACAAATACAGAGATCGTTTACGACACACACACACAGCCAGTAAAGCATTTAAATTACTGAGAACGCTTTCAAGTCTTGAACGTGTAGTCACTGGAGCGGAGAGAGAGAGAGAGAGATACATGATATATATCTTTAAAGTACTCGACGGCCTGGACTAAAGTCTTCACACTACCATAACATACTGGAGTGAGAGATATGGGAGGAAGTGTAAAATAAACTCAGTGAGGAGCAGGGGTGCGGTGGCCACAATAAGGGAACACTGTATCAACATCTGGGGTCTCAGACTATTCAGCATCTTACCAGAAGATACCAGAAACACGGCTGGAACAAATGTAACAAGCCTTCAAGAGAAAACTGGACAAGTACCTTCAACAGGTGCCAGATCAGCCAACTGTCACAAATATGTGGGACAGCGGGCCTCCAGCAGCAACAGCCTGGTTGATCAGGGAAGCACCATACGAGCCTGGCCCATGGCCGGGCTCCGAGAGTAGTGAGACTCTCGAAACTCATCAAAGGTATATCAAACAATCAGGTTTGACCCAAAAATAAGAAAGATTGATTAAATTTCTTGGAACAAGAGCCCTTCACTGCCATAAAGGTATCTCACTTGATAAGTGCATACATGAAGACAAGAGCTGAGCGACTGTTTTTGAAAGGTCCGAGATAGAGTTTTAAGTGGTTGTGAGTATAGAACTCTGGGAAACTATATGCTATTTAAGTTACACAAATGAAAAAGGTAGTTATTGATGGCTATCATCGTGAGCCAGCGAAGAGACGGGACCTGGAGCTGAAACTCGATCAAAGCAGTGTTATTAAACAATGATGGTGAGGCAAGTGTAACTTATCACAAGATACCAAATCTTGCCCATCCTGATAAGTAAAACATATGTACAGCAGTTAGAAATCTTTATTCCGGAATAGAGATACAAGTTGATAAGACATGTGTCTTATAAACAAGTTATCTGACAAGTTGATAAGACATGTGTCTTATAAACAAGTTATCTGACAAGTTGATAAGACATGTGTCTTATAAACAAGTTATATGACAAGTTGATAAGACATGTGTCTTATCAACTTGTCACTATTGTTTACCATCACATTCGCACTCTCCAGCTTCCTCTACCTTGACATCACAAGAATATTCTGAGCAGGACATACATTCCTTTTATGTTACGTCAAAAGTCACCAACTATTCTAATGATAAGAAACAAGAAATATTAACCTTTAGACATTGATACTTATTATTCCTTACTAAGAGTGACTGTTTTCCCTTTTTATCGGAATCTAATAGGCACATTTTTATGTTTTCCAGGAAGCATATAGTGGGCAGTCATTAGTGCTCCTCTTACTCAAAATCTATGCTGAAAGAAAATATTTCACTGATATATATTAATGGTATATAATACAGACATGATGACTTAAACACCTGTGCAACATCCGGTTATCTTTATTTTGTAGACGTTACTTCACCCAAATGATCTTATTAATATATTACAGAAACTGAAAAGGTAGATGAAGCAAATTTCCTGTTCACAACTACTCACTGGAATTGATATGCTTAGACCAGAAGTACGTATTACAAAAGAGCCGTTAGATATCGCTAATCCTGTTTCTTGAAATAAGTATCATGTTCAAGTGTTTTATAACCAGAGTTACTGAATCCCTTGCCAGCATCCTGGTAAATATCGGATAACTTGCAAAACCTTCAGTGGAGAAGCATCAAACCATAACAAAACTGCCTTCCAGTTCGACGACGGCGAAGAGTGGAATTATGTGTGTGTAAAATTATGCGAAATTTTTATTTTCTGGTTTACGTCTTCTTAACCATCTCAATATTTAACTGTAAATGCCTTTATGACCAGGATAATACCCAATGTTTCCTTTGTGTCCAGCAAATTTGGTGGTGGTGTAAAACATAAAAAATGGAATCATTTTAATTCATCCATAACTGGAGAATGACTCATCTCATCAGCTGCAGATTTTCACCACTGAAATGCACTCATGAAAACAAAGCTCATTTTATTGAATAAATAGTGGTTTTCATATTTATTCATTTACTATGGAAAGCTTTTTCTGATTGGCTGCAAAATATCAACAGCCCATCAATTGTGTCCGTGGCTCGATCCCCGGCACGAGTGGCAACGTTGGTAATATTTCCCATACACCTGCTGTCCCTGCTTACACAGGTGTCAGTAGGTACCTGTGTGTTAGTCGACTGTTGTGCGTCGCATTCTGGGGGTGGAGATAATATACCTTAGTCAGGGCTGAGTTTTGACACAAGTTGAAGCAGGATAACATCTCTCACCATGTAAGATTGAGTTGTATAAAAAATAATTTTGAGTTACTTGAAAAACTTTGAATCTTTGGACTCATATCAACTACTGGACAATGTCTTTCCTGATCGACTTTAAACATTCACCATTAGTGGGGTTTATTAAAACAAATCTCGCTACTCACTATGAATTGTGTAAATGAATATTTCCCAATTTTATTAAATATTGATTCCCATGTAATAACCAGAGGATAACTGCGTCTGATTGTCTTCAAAACTTAAATATTAACTGCAAATACTTTTGTATTCATTTTGGGTTGTCCGGTTGCCAATTTGTGCAATTTTTGGCCATTTTTTCATACAGGACTGAATTCATTAAATATAATACATAAGAGAATGTCAATGAAAAGAGAAAATTCGAGGATAAAAATTCGCGTCTCTATGTCGCGAATTTTTATCCTCGAATTTTCATAATGGTTCAGCAGCTGTAACAGACATGGTCGCCCTTTTCTAAAACCATGCTGGTTCGGGTTATGCTGGTTTGTAATCTGCCGTCTCATCACTCTTTCGAAGAATTTTATGATGTGAAAAGTTTGGGCTACTGGTCTGAAATTTTTAGCTTGTGCTCTACTACCTCCCTTATGCAAACCAGCTATGTCTGCACTCTCCAAGGCTTCCGGTATTTCACCTAGATCTAAGCTCTTTCTCCAAAGAATACTGAGTACTCGTATTAGTGGCACTTTGCACTTCATTATAAATAGGGCACTCCTTGAATCTGGTCCAGGTGCTGAGTGAGTGGGCATGTTATGCATTTCTTTTCTAAATCTATGGGATTTGTAATAATGCCAGTTAATTGGTGAAAAATATTTCTGCATTCTCTACCTTGCTGTCATTTAGTGGATTGCTGAACACCGACTCATACTGTTCTATTAGGACTTCACTCATTTCCTGTTCAACGTCAGTACCGCTTGACCTTCTCACCCGCTATTTATATAGTATTCATAATCAGATGGAATATGTGTTCTTATAATTTGTTTACGCTTTAGTAAACTTAAGATTTCGCTTACTCACTTCTCTGTGAGTCCAATGTCACTTATAGCACTGGTCTGCATTTGGAATGTTTTTAATTTTTATTTTTATTCATGATTGCGATCTTACATATTCTTGGACTGCTGATTGTAAATATCTAAACCATTTTGCTCTTTAACGTAAGGATTTTGAATAAAATACAGATTAATAATAAAAAACGAATTTTTCATAAATTGTTAATTTATTAAAATTAGGCAAATAATCACGGAAAAGCACAATCTGCTAGTTTTAAGAACATATGAATTTCAAATCAAATGATTTTATTAAAAAAAAAATTCTCCTAATGGTTAGCCTACATACTGAATCAAAGCAAGGAGGACCGCTTTGATTTTAGCTTGTGCTGTGCATCAAGACCATTACGTTTCAATGACCAGCAGTAATTCGCCATTATGCTGACATTCCATTTGCCCTGGTATCGAGTTTCCATGGTGCAAATATCCTGATGGAACCGCTCTCCTTGTTCCTCACTGCAGTCCTCACAATTGCTGAATCCAGCTACTTTAGTCATACAAAAGTAGCAGTCATCATGGTGGTTCATTTGCTCCCGCCAGACCATTGGTACTCCAAAGGGCATACATTTAAGTTTTCCAACTGACTACATTTGGAGCTTACTGATGCAACTTTTGCAAGCTTTGTGTTGTGCAAATGGTTTGTCCTGGTCTCCAAGTTTGCAGCCAAAATCAGCAAAGTAGCAGCGCTTCAATAAAAGAGTAAAGTTGCTCCGGGAATCTGAAGAGGTGAATTGCCCGCAGAGATAGCAAAATGTGTCTGGTGAATTTATGTAGCCTCTAGACATATTAATAATCTGAAAATAAAGAAAAATATATTAGATTTAACATTTAAGTCAATATAAGGTAAGCATTTTAATTGGTAATATACCACTTTCTCATTTACTTATGTTATACGAAGAGAGAAAAGTAACGTTTCCGTATAACTTAACAACCTGATGTGATAGAGATGAATAAAAAACAAAATGAATCAATATTTTCCATATATATATATATATATATATACCGAAAAAGATACCATAGATTCAATAAAATAAAATCATGCAGATCAGTGTAGTCTTTTAATTTTATGACTCATTCTTGATATTTTACTTCCCAGGAAAGATGAACAACATCCTTCGCAACAAGCAAATACTGAAGCATGTGATGTGTTGCTCCTCCTGGAAAAGGTATTTCCTCAGATTTGGCTTAGGGTGGCTGACAGGTTTTATCTTCGAGAGGTGAGGCACTAAGATGGAAATATTTTGTGATGGGCCTTTCTGTAACAGCATCCATTCTTTTACTTCGTCCCCCCCGCCCCACTCTGCTCAAAACTACTCTAGCCCATATGCAGAAGATAACTGACAGTACCATGCCACTGTCCTAACATTTCACTTTTATGGAAACACTGAGAGGCCAGATCTTCCTCTTCTACTTTCTAAATTTTAAGCTGATTAAGTTTTTCATTAATAGGTTTCCTCTTTATTTTTATAGCTTTTTACACTTACGAAGTGTTCAGAACATTAAGATAAATGTGTTGCTATGACTGGCTTCAATAGAAAAAGAAGAGAGACAAATACAGTTTAATGCGAACTTTATTGACCACCATCCTCCGTAAAGTGGACTTTTTCAAGTCACAAACATATTTGGGGAAAAAAGGATGCGTATATAAACAGAGCGTGGTGACACGATGAGTCAGGTGACCTTTGCTGAATCTTGCTTCTTGGCTTGACTGTTGACAGGTTGGTCAAATATATGACTGAGCGGAAACTGAATTTAAGTATAACCAGGACACATCATCTCCAAGCTGGGAGACCCCTTACCTCAAACTCCTCGTTCCACCGTTCTTATATATATATATATATATATATATATATATATATATATATATATATATATATATATATATATATATATATATATATATATGTGCAAAACAACCACTCTGAAAGAATAGAGAAATTCCAAGCGCTTTCGTGGCTACTCACATTATCAAGGAACTATCCATAGTTCCGTATATATATATATATATATATATATTTGGTACGGAACTGATGCCTAGCAAAATTTTCCAAAAAAAAGATATCCAAATGTTACACAAGTGTCCTGTTCTTCAACTTGTCGGTTTTCGAAACCAGTTATATACTGTAGTGTTGATGTTTTGAGGGATAATGAAGACGATACCCAGCAAGAGTTTAAGCTACATTGCAGAACTCATTGTTTTGGCTAAAGTTGATCAGTGATGATTCGAAGATCCTGCGTCTCTGACGAGCATTCGAGCATCTTTACAATTAATTAAATGGTTGTAGGAGATTCGGTGTAAAACGCAGGCGGTCTTCAAGTCTTCCCAACTGGCGGGTTCAGAAATGCCAGCTAGGCTTGTAGAGGTTTTGCCGCGCATATTTTGTTGCCGTCTTTGCAAGTGAAGGTTCGTGTCAGTGGTGACTCTTACTGATGATTTCTTAGACTGTGGTGGATGCATTGATAGTTACTTGGAAGATGGTGTTCGAGAGAATGTTGGAGACGTGTTTACAATGGAATAGATAGTGAGGACAATTTACTTTCTTTCGGTGATATTACGTGTGGGTGCATTGAAGATGTTACGTGCACGGAGTCTGCATCATTGATGAAGTAACGAGGAAAGTGAGGCTTAGATAATACTTGTTCGATGAAAGTGAATTATTCAAGTAAGTCACCGCTGCAGATACCTAGGAAACGTAGCAAGATGCCTATGATTACCCTTCATTTAGCTTTTCTATCGTGGTGTGAGTAAATGTGAAGATTTTATTGGTTGGTAGTTTTGTTGCAAATTTCAAAACAGATTATGGTCGTCAGTACGCAGAGAAACATCAAGGTAAGTTATCACTAATGCAGGTAGGAAATTCAAAGCCTGCTGTACCTGGCTGTTACAAAAGTCATCAGTCAAACAGCAGCCAGACAATCAAAGGCAAAACAAACACAGAGGTGTAGTTTTTTGTTTTTTCTTCATCCCCATATTCCTTCACCAAGATATGTACAGTATGTATCTACGGAGTTAAATCAGTAGTATAACAGTAATAAGATAAACAACAGGCTTACACCTTGATACAGTATGGACAACGAGGTTCAGTAGATTCGGCTCCATTCAGTTTACCCAAGCAGTCTTCTGGTCAGGTGAGACCCACTACAGATGCCGCATATTTCCTCTGGCACCTGAAGTATCTCGAAGGTTCTGGGTTGTATATCCTAACCTGGTATTTTCCCCAACAACATGGATCCAGTTGATATGGGAAAGGTCCTCTGTGTTGAATCAAGACTTGCCGTCCTTCTCTCGGAGTCGTTCAACTTTCAAGATATTTTTGTTACTATGAACTGTATCGAGAGACATGTCTAGTGGATAGCGCATTAGTACACCTTTTTGTTACCCGCTCTGTGGATTTTGGTTCTGTGAGAACAAGTGGTGGTTCGAGTTCGTTCACCTTCTGCAGTACCTCAAAGAATTCTGTGTTTCGGGAGTAAGAAAAAACTCCCTTTTCAGATTTGGGGGCACCGATATCTTCAGGCCATAATTCTTCTTTAGATGACTTATTACAGAATACGGGGTGTCGTGGTGTCCTTTGCTTATCAACTTGAATTTGTTGAATGCAGATGTCCCAGCTTGCTCGATGTGAACCAAGGTAACATTGTGTCTCCTCTGGGACTTCTGGACTCCTGCTGCCTGCCAGCTTTCACCATCTAGCATATCTCGGGTTGGTTTCGCTTACTTTGCTGTCGCAAGTGTCCAGGGAGTCCAGTGAGTGGTCTCGCAGTTTCTTCGCCAGAAATGCGCTTCACATTTCCAAATATGGGTCCTCGGTTGAGTCCTTGAAACATCTTCCATTCGAATGAATCCACGTGCTTCCTTGTTCCTGTCTCATGATTCTGTTCAGAAGTATTAGCAAAAATTCTCTTCAAACAATAAACCCCGCCATCACATGGCTGCTACCACCACCACCACCACTACTACTAATACTACTACTACTACCATCATATGAACTACTATTACTACTACAAGTACTACCACTACTATATACAATGATTATATTATGCTTTTCACCTCACTCTATACTTATATATACCCTTTGTGTGTCTATATTATTTGCAACGGCTTGACAAAGCTCCTGGGGAGAGAAACGTTGCCACAATAAAATGTCGCATTAGATGCACTTGTGTTCTTTTACATAATAGACTTTCGTTCGAAAACTTGATGTGAATAAGTCATTTTAGATGCACATCATAAATCTAATTAAATTACTATATTATATACTACACGTCTTCATTTAGTTATTATGAACTGCATCAACTTCAGTTAATAAACAAATTAACAAAAATACATCAATTAATGTGCGAGAATGAGAACAATAATCAAATTCTCATTTTGTTCGGCATGAATATGAGTATACTAAGATTACAGCACTTCTCATGCCCAAGTGTAACTAGTACCAAGTGCCCCAGACTTTCCGCTATCATTTCCATCAACAAAAAAATAATCTTTCACCCTTAGCTATTGCCGGACATAGAAAATCGTCATAACCACCTAAATATAACCCCAACGTGCTACCCGTATATAATATTATGCGTCTCATTACCGCCAACCGGCAGTATCTCATCGTTGTTAATGCCAGACGAGCACAGTGGTCCCAGGGCAGACTTGTGTGAGGCTATGACACAGCCTCGGGATACCTCACTGAGAAGCGAGAAAACATAGAAGCCGCAAAATCCCTCACTGTATAGTGGAAGAAGAGGGAAGCTATAGAATCCCTCACTGTATAGTGGGAAAGGAGGGAAGCTATAGAATCCCTCACTGTATAGTGGGAGAGGAGGGAAGCTATAGAATCCCTCACTGTATAGTGGGAGAGGAGGGAAGCTATAGAATCCCTCACTGTATAGTGGGAGAGGAGGGAAGCTATAGAATCCCTCACTGAATAGTGGGAGAGGAGGGAAGCTATAGAATCCCTCACTGTATAGTGGAAGAAGAGGGAAGCTATAGAATCCCTCACTGTATAGTGGGAAAGGAGGGAAGCTATAGAATCCCTCACTGTATAGTGGGAGAGGAGAGAAGCTATATAATCCCTCACTGTTTAGTGGGAGAGGAGGGAAGCTATAGAATCCCTCACTGTATAGTGGGAGAGGAGGGAAGCTATATAATCCCTCACTGTATAGTGGGAAAGGAGGGAAGCTATAGAATCCCTCACTGTATAGTGGGAGAGGAGAGAAGCTATATAATCCCTCACTGTTTAGTGGGAGAGGAGGGAAGCTATAGAATCCCTCACTGTATAGTGGGAGAGGAGGGAAGCTATATAATCCCTCACTGTATAGTAGGAGAGGAGGGAAGCTATATAATCCCTCACTGTATAGTAGGAGAGGAGGGAAGTCTCTGGAACACTGGCTGTTTAATGAGAAAAGAGGAAAGCCTCAGAATGTAATGCTCTGAGAGAGTCAGACGAGGAAAGGAGAAGACAACAGAGCTAAGAGGAGCATATATTATTAAGAAAGACGCTGTTTCATACAGGTAGATAATTGGGAGAAAATATTTAGCTCACGGAGAGAGAAGAGGCAGTGGGTGAGTGGAGAATGATGGTGGGGAGTAAATAGAGAGGGTGCTGAGGGGCGAGAAGTGAAAGATGATGAGGATGAAAGGCGAGAAGAAGAGGCAGTTGGGGTGGGGAAGCAAGTACAGAGGGGAGGCAAGAAGTGATGAGAGGCAGGTATAAAGGAGAAAGTAGTGAGAAATGTCAGGTGTAGAGGGACAGCAAAAAGTGAGGGGCAGCTGGTGAGGATAGGAAGTAGATGGACAAAGGAGTGGTGAAGGGAAGAGGAGAGGCAAATGTTTTGTTATGAAAGAGAACAAGTGACTATGTTAGAGGAGGCTGATAATGAGTGTACTCTCCTAGTAGTGGTTGCAGGGGTCGATTCACAACTCCTGGCCCAGCCTCTTCACTGGTCGCTACTAGGTCACTCTTCCCGCTCCATGAGCTTTATCATACCTCTTCTTAAAGATTCGTATGGTTCCTGCCTCCCCTACATCACTTCCCAGACTATTCCACTTCCCAACAGCTCTGTGACTGAAGAACTACTACTTAACATCCCTGTGATTCATCTGAGTCTTCAACTTCCAACTGTGACCCTTTGTTGCTGTGTCCCATCTCTGTCCACCTTGTCGATTCCTCTCAGTATTTTGTATGTCGTTATCGTATCCCCCCTATCTCTCCTGTCTTCCTGTGTCGTCAGGTAGATTCCTTTTAACCTCTCCTCGTAGGACATGCGCCTTAGCTACGGGACCAGTCTAGTTGCAAACCTTTGCACTTACGTGCTTGGCTAGGTGTGGGGTTCGAAACTGGTGCTGCATATTCCAATATGGGCCTAACGTACACAGTGTACAGGGTCCTGAACGATTCCTTATTAAGATGTCGGAATGCTGTTCTTTGTTTGCTAGGCGCCCGTAAGCTGCCACAGTTATTTGGTCGATATGCGCCTCAGGAGATGTGGCCAGTGTTATACTCACCCCAGTCCTTTTCCTTGAGTGAGGTTCCTAGTCTCGGGCCCCCTAGACTGTACTCCGTCTGTGGTGTGTGTGTGTGTGTATGTGTGTGTGTGTGTGTGTGTGCGTGCGTGCGTGTGTGCGTGTGCGTGTGTGTGTGTGTGTGTGTGTGTGTGCGTGTGCGTGTGCGTGTGTGTGTGTGCGCGCGTGCGTGCGTGTGTGTGTGTGTGTGTGTGTGTGTGTGTGTGTGTGTGTGTGTGTGTGCCTCTTGGCCCCACCTCTTCACTGGTCACTACTAGGTTCACTCTCCTGACAACCCTAAGGCTGAAGAAATTCTCCCTAGCATCCCTATGACTTATTCGAGTTCTCAATTTCCAGTTGTGTCTCCTTGTTTATATAACCCATCTCTGAAACATACTGTCCCTGATCACTTTATCATTTCCTTTCTTTATTTTGTGCGACGTTATCGTATCTTCCCTAGCCCTCCTGTCCTCTAGCGTCGTCAAGTTGAGTTCGCTTAATCTCTCCTCATTGAACATAACCCTTAGTTCCGGGTCTAGTTTTGTTGCAAATCTGTGCACTTTCTCTAATTTCTTGACATGCTTGTCAACTTATGGGTTCCACGCTGGAGCTGCATACTTCAGTATGAAGAACACGGTAAGGAGTGTGATGAGTAACTCCTTACATATATATCGAAAAGCTATTCTTAAGTTGCCCGACGCGCATTTCCTGCAGCTGTTATTTGGTTGATTTGCGCCCCACGGGATATGCTTAGTATGCTACCCAAGGATCCTTCTCCCTGAGTGAGGTACACAGCTTTTGATCTCCGAGCCTGCACGCCATCTGTGGGCTTCTTTGCCCTTCCCCAAACTTCATAATTTTGCATTTGGTGGCGTTTCAACTCCAGGAGACATTTGTTAGACCAGACATGCAGTCTGTCCAGATTCCTTTGTAGCATTTCCTGGTCCTCATTCGCTTGGATTCTCCTCATTAGTTTCACGTCGTCTGCAAACAAGGGATTCCTCTGATTTTTTCCCTTATATCATGCCGTTCACCAATACAAGACACACAAACGGTCCTGGGACTGATCCTTGCGGAACCCCATTGGACACCTGTACCCATTCCTACACCTCGTCACTGAACATCACTCATTGCTTCCTGTCAGGCATTCCTTGATCCATTGCAGTGCTTTTCCTGTTTTTCCTGCATTCTCCTCTAACTTTTGTACTAGTCTCTTGTGCGATACTGTGTGAAAAGACTACGTACACTCCAAGAAAGTGCCATCTACCCTACGCTCACTCTCTCCTCTTACTTTGTAGAAGAACTCCAATAGGTTTGTGACACAGGATTTTCCATCCCTGAAGCCGTGCTCGTTGTCACGTAGGAACCCATTCCTTTTTAGTGTTCCACTATACTTCTCCTGAGAATGTGTTTTTGTGGTTGCAGGGGTTTAGTCACGGCTCCTAGCCGTGACTAAACCATGAGGTTTATCAAACATCATCTTAAAGCCATGTATGGATCCTGCCTCCACTACATCACTTCCCAGACTATTCCACTTCCTGACATCTCTATGACTGAAGAAATACTTTCTAATATCCCTGTAATTCATCTGAGTCTTCAACTTCCAACTGTTATTTCTTGTTGTGTCCCATCTCTGAAACATCCTGTCTCTGTCCACCTTGTCGATTCCTCTCAGTTCTTCATATGTCGTTATCATATCTCCCCTATCTCTTCTGTCCTCCAGTGTCGTCAGGTTGATTTCCCTTAACCTCCCCTCGTAGGACATACCCCTTAGCTCCGGGGCTAGTCTTCTTGCAAACCTTTGTATTTTCTCTAGCTTCGTTACGTGCTTGGCTAGGTGTGGATTCCAAACTGGTGCTGCATACTGCAATATAGGCCTAACGTACATGATGTACTTTGTTCTGAACGATTTCTAATTAAGATGCAGGAAAGCTGTTCTTAGGTTTGCTAGGCGCCAGTATGCTGCAGCAGTTATTTGGTTGATGTGCACCTCAGGAGATGTGCCTGGTGTTATATTCACCCCAATATCCTTTTCCTTGAGTGATGTTTGTAGTCTCTGGCCCCCTAGCCTGTACTCCGTCGGCGGTCTTTTTTGTCCTTCTCCAATCTTCATGACTTTGCACTTGGTGGGGTTGAACTCAGGAGCCAGTTGCTGGACCAGGGCTGCAGCCTGTCAAGATCCCTTAGTAGTTCTGCCTGGTCCTCGTCCGATTGAATTCTTCTCATCAACTTCACATCTTCTGCGAACAGGGACACTTCTGAGTCTATTCCTTCTGTCATGTCGTTCACAAATACCAGAAACAGTACCGGTTATAGAACTGACCCTGTGGAACCCCGCTCGTCACAGGCGCCCACTCTGACACCTCCCCACGTACCTTGACTCGCTGTTGTCTTCCTGACAGGTATTCCCTGATCCATTGCTTTACCTTCCTGTTATCCCTGCCTGGTCCTCCAGTTTTTGCACTAATCTCTTGTGTGGAACTGTGACAAACGCCTTCTTACAGTCTAAGAAAACGCAGTCAACCCACCCCTCTCTCTCTTTTCTTACTGCTGTCATCCTGTCATAAAATTCCATTAGGTTTGTGACACAGGATTTCCCGTCCCTAAAACTGTTCTGGCTGTTGTTGATAAGCTCATTTCTTTCTAGGTGCTCCACCACTCTTCTCCTGATATTTTTTCCATGACCGCATTCTGTTTATGTCAGTGACACTGGTCTGTAGTTTAATGCTTCATGTCTGTCTCGTTTTCGAAAAATTGTGACTACATTTGCTGTGTGTGTGTGTGTGTGTGTGTGTGTGTGTGTGTGTGTGTGTGTGTGTGTGTGTGTGTGTGTGTGTGTTTGTGTGTACTCACCTATTTGTTCTCACCAGCTTGTGGTTGCAGGGGTAGATTCATTGCTCCTTTCCTCGCCTGTTCACTGATCGCTACTAGGTCCTCTCTCTCCCTGCTCTATGAGCTTAAAACTATGTATGAAGAAAAATGGGGCAGCAATTAAATAGTAATCACTGGATAATCTGAGAGAATTGTCACCAAGTTGTATGTAGTGATGTGCATGTAGCTGACAACTTGGGCAACTCAAACTTCGACATTAGTTTGTCTAGATTTTGAAGGAGCTTGTAAGAGGACAGTACTGTGGGCATATCTTCAGTCCATTTCTCTTTTGTTGTCAGTGGCACCTGGATATGGTATCCAAACGTTTATGGAAGAGAAAATAGTGATACTGAGCTACTGACTTAACTCAAGCAGCCCACCTTGTCTGTTGAGTGTCGGATGACCCCAGCCGAGTCACAAGGAGACTTGATGGTAACTGGAAGTAAAGTGATGACAGAGCCACTGTAAGGCTCCCTCGTCAACTGCCACTGGGTGGTAAAACAGGGAATGGATAGAAAGGTAGCATTGCCCGCCTCGTACCTAACAAGCATTCTCCCAATTACACTACTACCATCAGAAACTACATAGATCTGTTCAAATTTGTTGACAAGATTAAACATTCGATCAGTTCAGAGACGTCTTCAGATAGCAAGGAATACATCCTTAACTAAAGATTCTGCTGAACCCAAAGAAAACAGTGTTTAACTCTATATAAATTGTAAGGTGATATACACTTCAGTTTTAATTACAGGAGTGAACAATGATGTTTCATCAGTCAGAGATCAGTGTTGCTGCATTCCTTCCGAAGTCAAGTGTAATATTTCTTCCGTATCAGTTTCGCTAGGAATGGCTTAATTAGGGTGCCAAAAGACTACAGTAAGAAGGTGTATTTCCATATATATTTATATCTGTTTAGAACAGATATATAAAAATTAAGTACAATGGCCTTCGATTTTTTTTTTACTTTGTGAAACTGTATCATCCCTTTCAGCATCGTCATCTTTGTTGGTAGTTTGGTAAATTATGGCTCACCTACTGAAGACACAAAACCTTAATCTGGCACAGGAGAAAATGAAACATCATTATGATAATTAGACATAAATCATTATGTTGCTGATTTAGTAATGGTTCAGATATCGGTGCCAAGACATATTTTATCATTAACTATAAGTTATATTTGATTACCTTCAAGTGTTCCGTATAAAAGAGCCCTTCTCCCATCCTATACTTCAAATTCATTACGTCTAAGATACCGAATCCTGTGTTCCAGACTAATGAAGTTATTACCACGTCTTCCATTGTTCTGAGTATAGCAATAAATGCCTTAGAGACTGATTCGTTTTTCACAGTCTTCTTTCATCGTCTTTGTACTGAACTGGAAAAAAAACACTGATTGGCAAAAACTCTTTATATAAAGATATTCAGTTACAGCACATGCCTCAAATTCCTGGTCTAGAGGACTGAAAATTTTACAATTTCATAATCAATTCTATCCTCTCTGCTGCAACATACACCTGGACATTAGTCCATCACAGCACACAGCTTCGGTGTGGATATCAGATCTCTCTGCCACCTGTCTCTTCCATGTACTTTCCTATATTGTAGGTCGCTATGAACTTCATTTGAGAGAGTCTGACAAATATACATATTGCCTTCGAAAACCTAATCATAAATTCCTTCAAGTCATTAATCTCCACAAATATGTGACAAAGTTTCAGTATACATATCCAGTGTAAAACTTTGCCTAGTCAGACGAAGAAGATTTTGAGAAAATTCTGAAGTATGCCTTCATATTGGTGCCATAGCTGACAAGGCTTAGCCGAGTCATCAAGTACTATGTCTAAAACCTACGAGCAGTAAAGAAGTGGAACGAGATTCAGAAATAATACTGGAAATTGACCCTCTTGCCCACGTACCTTGATTCCAAAACACAACCACAGAAAATATATATATATATGTAAGAGAAAAAAATCGCCACACTAAAAACATTTTTAAGTCTTCCTTTAATATATCGGGCCTTTAAATGTGGTCTATCAGAATAGTAATAGAAAAGTTCATACTGGCCTCACACACATGCACGTCAGTCCATAAATTTTTTCTCTTGCAATTATTTCACCATTAATTGTTTTTCGTGCCACAGCTAAAATATTTTGTGCACCAAAGCTACTTTATGACCCATTAAACTCGCTAATTTTTTTGGTATTTGCAGTGTTCTCAACATTGTGGCTACGCTGAAAGCAATTTGGAGTCGAATAGTCAAACAATTTGATGAGATGGTTTTAGTATCGTTCCAGAATATAAAGCATGTTCGTGTGTGTATATTCTACATATTGTATGGATATATTAAAGTGATGAGTAAAATGCTTTTTTACTGAATTGTTAAGCGTACATTTTATTGGCAATATTCAACTGTATTATCCCTCGGGCACCTGGAGAGGATATTAGTAAATCAAAGGACATTTTCTCTATTGACTTCTTTTTCTTTTTCTTGAAACTTAAAGAAGAAAACATTAGCTATTTACTCTGGAGTTAAACTTGCTGTTTGTACCAGGAGCAGCTTATGGTCTGTCCACATTACTAAAGCAGTCATATGGCAGACAATGAAGTTGTCTTGCAAATGATACGTAACAACAACACTAGATTAATCTATGTTAGAAACCCACTTACAGAAATCTAGCAAGTGCAAGATAATTATACACACAGATCTGCATTTGTCGTTGAAATTAATCATATCCATGGACCATAAAATATTACGGATTTGGTACTAAATGGGATTATCTTTTAAGAACATTCAGAATGATTCATGATGAATTAGACACTTGTGCAACTCTTGGGTATCTTTATTAAGGAGACGTTTCGCCACACAGTGGCTTCATCAGCCCATACACAGGAGAAACTTGAAGAACAGGAGGAGAATGAGGTAATCAGTCCCTCAACCTTGAGTCGATGTGGTCAGTCCATCAGTCTTGAATAGAATACGGCATATGAGCGGAGAAGCAGCCAATAAACCGTATTCTATTCAAGATTGATGGAATTACCATATCGACTCAAGGTTGAGGTACCGATTACCTCATTCTCCTCCTGTTCTTCAAATTTCTCCTGTGTATGGACTGATGAAGCCACTGTGTGGCGAAACGTTTCCTTAATAAAGATACGCAAGAGTTGCACATGTGTCTAATTCATCAACGTGTCGGTTCTGTGAACCATTCAACTACAGAATGATTCAGTATAGTTTAATGTCTCAAGTTGGCTATCTGATGAACAAAATGTTAATATAGCACTTGAGGTAGTCATTGCTGCCACTCAAATTGCAGTTCCCAAATTGGCTATGGATATGAATGGAGTTTCATCCCTAAATAAATAAATATTTAACAATTTTAGTATTTAAACATTTAAATAATTGAGCCATTAATTATTAATTTTCTCATCCTTTGATACATTAGATTACTAGAACCCAATATAAGGTTAATGAAGAAATAGGAAATTGAAGACGAGTCATAATCAAAGGTTACTTTTTATAGACAGACTAGGCTTATACTAAGTTGATGAGGTATTGAGGCAAAGAGGTCGATTAAAAAATACTTCACTGAATAAATATTCAAAACACCTTGTTACGTAAGTCTCATTATTTTGCTCATTTAATCATTATTAAGTCTCCAATAAACACTATGTATAGTAAGGTGCCATACAGTGTTATATAAGACAAGTTTCTGTCTCGACAGTGTCGGTAGATATATTAAGTCTTGAATCATCTGCCGTCGAGAAGACGAGCGACATGGTTATGTTAAGAAAGACTAGTGAAAATGAAATGGATTTAATCCTCAAAAGCAAAAGAGAAGAGCCATTTGAAGGGAAAAAGGTTTAGGTACTTGAAAGACAGATGAAATATTTTTAGGAGTTTTCTAATGTTGATGAAGACAGGGAGGCAGTGATTTCTTGCATTGGGCAGGAAGGTATAACACCTTTCAGGGGTTAGGAAGAGCGTGAGTGTGGGGAAGGCGCGTGAGGAATTGATTTGAATGAAAGGGGATAAAGCAGCTGGGATAGATAGGATTAAGATAGAAATGTTAAAACCAGGTTCGGGATATAGTTTTGGAGTGGTTGGTGCATTTGTTCAATATATGCACAAAAGACCGAAAAGTGCCTAGGGATTGTAAAAGGGTAAAAGAAAAAAAAACTTTTTTCTGGGTAAAGTATATATTAGAGTTATTATTGGACGAATTAGGGGTATGACAGCTAGTAGTATTGCAGAGTAACGAGGAAGTTTTAGGAAGAGTATGGTATGTGTAAACCCAGTGTTTACATTGAAACAATGATGAATAATACTTGGAGGAAGATCAGGAATTTTTCATTGCATTTATGGATATAGAAAAGCCATATAAGAGGACAGACACGGGAGCAATGTGGCAGATGTTGCAAATGTATGGTTTAGATGCTAGGTTACTTAAAGCAGTTAAGAGGTTTTATTTGAAAAACGGGGCTAAAGTTAGGATATGTAAGATAGAGGGAAATTATTTTCCATTTAAATTAGGCCTTTGACAGGGATGTCATGTCACCATGGATGTTTAACATATTTATAGAAAAGGTTGCAAAACAAGTGAACGCTAGGGTGTTGGAGAGTTGTGGGATTCAAACATGGCGAATCTAGAATGGAATAGGAATTGTCTCAGTGACTATTTACCATAGACATGATTCTTTCAGATTCTGAAAAGAAGTTGCAATTGATGGTAAAAGAAGATAATTGAAAGTGAACATAGTAATGAGGGAGATGATGAGAGTATCAAAGAATTAGGCAGTGATAGACTGTATATCACCTTAGAGGGAGTATGGAGGAACTGAATGTGTTAAATTTGGGGGGCTTGGACTTGTCGGTGGAAGATTTTATTAGAGAAGGGAGTGAAAGTGGGAGGTGCACTGAAGTATCTGTGGAGACAAAGAACTTTAAGAATGGGGCCAAAAATGGTGATAGATTCAGAGTATAGTGGTACCAATAATGTTGTTTGTGGGTGAAGCTTGGTGTTTGAATGTTGCAGCACGGAGAAGCTAAAGGCAGTAAAGGTGTCGTGTTGGAAGGCAATGTGTAGTGAAATATTATATAGAGACTTCGGAATTTGGAGATTAGGAGGTGCTGAGTTACCAAAAGCTTTATTCGGAGAGGTTAGGAGAGGTCGTTGAGATAATTTGCACATTTAGGGAGGGTGGAGAAAAATTAGTTGATTAGGAAAGCATATTATGAGGAGGGATATGGGTCGTCCTAGAAAAGGTAAGAGGGAGGAGACAATTTTTTTGAGTGCCAAATCCTTGGACATCCAACAGATTTGTGTGAGTGCCAAATCCTTGGATATCCAACAGATTTGTGTGAGCATATTTGGAGTGAAAGGAGGTATGTTTTATAATCTGACGTGCTCTTGGAGTCCGAATAATGTAAGATTTATGCTGGGAATCACGGAACCGATTAGACAGATTTGAGTACAGGGGCAGGGAAATACAGTGCTTGCACTCTGAAGGAGGGGTAGACACACCGCAATTTGGGGGGTCGTCCGAACTGTAATGTCAGCGCGCTTGATAAATAATAAACAACTGTTTACATTTGGTACGAAAAAGGTGATATTATTGACGTACTTTTAGAAAAGTTCTGGTTTCACAAAGCATTCTGTGCAGCCATTTTAACTGCTTATTACTACTAGTGGAATTTTGGCAAGAACAATTTGTTAGACTATAACATTTGAGGAGGCTATTATTGTTAGTCAAATACTAATGTAGACATTAATCTAAATTTTAGTATAACATCATAGGATATAAAATAAAGTGAAGAATCAACGAATGCATGACATCTCTGGAGAAACGTTATCTCTACCATACTTAAAATACACTCACTGAATTCTTAATGAAAATCACAATATGAAGATATAATTGTTAAGTTTAGCAGTATTAGTGGTACTAGTTAGTTGAGCTGCAATGCAAATATGATTAGATAATACTGTATATACACCTAATAATGTTTGGGAATTGAAGCAAAGCTGGAAAACAGGGATGCAATTGAATGAAAACTTCTGTAAAGATAATGTTAAGGTAATGAAATGAGGTACTTTTTAACAATAGTTTTGAAGCGGTTGATGGATGGGGAGTCTTAGTATCTTCAGGTAGAAAGCTCCAGATTTTAGGGCCTTTTAAGCGAACTGAGTTTTTACACAGGTTGAGTCTAACATGGGAGATAGAGAGATTTTATGCCTTTGGGTTTTGTTGCAGCTACTGTATTTAGGAAGAATTTCAGAGCAGTGTTTATCTTAGAAATAATTGTCCTGTATTTACAATATGCACAACAGCATGAGTAAATATTATAAACATTGAGTAAGTTTAAACTTTTGAAGAGGATGGGAGGTGTTGTTTGGTACTAGATTTTGCAATAGTTTGTGCGGCCGGTCTCTGTTGAGTCATTAGTGTGGTAAATCCTCATGTACAATTACAATAGGTGAGTTGAAGATAGGCTAGAGAGTAATAAAGTAAGTAGATCTGCTTAAGGAGATTTGGAGACCTTTGTTATGAGGTGATGTGGGTATTGATTTTCATGATGCAATCAAGGTGCCGAGCCAAGAATTTTCCTTCTGTTTGTCTTATATGGGAGAATCGTTAATATAGTTGGAAATTTGCAGCTTTGTTCCCAGATATCACGTAGAAAGTCTTGTAAATACTAGGAGTGAGTTTACTGGTGGTCATCTACGTAGATATATTTATGAACCCCTCATTAACAATGTTATTGGGAGAATTTGGATTTGAGTGGAAGAAAACAAAAGTTGTGTCCTCTGAACAGAACAGGTTCAAGTAACTGAGATGTATTGGAAAGATCATTGATTTATATGGGGAAAAGTAGAGGGTCGAGAACTCTGCCCTGAGCCGCCCTTATGCGGAAAAGCAGAGTTGACGAGGTTATGTTCTTGAGTGAGACATGCTGAGGTCTGCTGTTAAGATATGACTTTGAGTATGCAAAAGTATATCCTCTGATATCACAATGTTCTAGTTAAAGAGGCAAGATGTTGTGGTCTGCTGTATCTTAAGCTTTCCCGAGGTCTATGAAGAGGTCCGCTGAATATCCATAATTTTCAAGAGTTGCATAAAGTGATTGAGACATTGACTGATTGTAATTGAAACTGTTTTCTTTGTAGTGTCACTCGTCACCCTACCTCTGAGGGAGACGGGAGAAGGAGAGAGTATTAAAAAATGCTACTCCTACTACTACTACTACTAATAATAATATAAATTATTAGTAATAGTAATAGTGTTAATGTCATCAAATATTTCATTTTATTGTAACATATATTTAAATTAAAGAAGAGTGAAGATCAATTTTTAAATGAATTAGTGCGAGTAAGTCTTTTCACTGTTCTCTGGAGATGGTCACTTGAAGAAAGCCACAGAACACACTGCAAGTCCAGGAGACTGCTGCTGGAGGAGATCAGACAAGACTAATGGTTATCACAACCATGTGACACTTACATTACTCTGGCTCTTGAGCGAGAAGCTGCCACAAAATTCTGATAAACTATATGAACTTCATGTGGCCATTTTACACTGTATAGCATGATCGTGCATCATCTTGTATCCATGTTACATTGTATAGCATGATCATGCATCATCTTGTAGCCATGTTACACTGTATAGCATGATCGTGCATCATCTTGTGGCCATGTTACACTGTATAGCATGATCGTGCATCATCTTGTAGCCATGTTACATTATATAGCATGAACATGCATCATCTTGTGACCATGTTACATTGTATAGCATGATCGTGCATCATCTTGTAGCCATTTTACATTGTATAGCATGATCGTGCATCATCTTGTAGCCATTTTACATTGTATAGCATGATCGTGCATCATCTTGTAGCCATGTTACATTGTATAGCATGATCGTGCATCATCTTGTAGCCATGTGCATCATCTTGTAGCCATACATTGTATAGCATGATCGTGCATCATCTTGTAGCCATGTTACATTGTATAGCATGATTGTGCATCATCTTGTAGCCATGTTACATTGTATAGCATGATCGTGCATCATCTTGTAGCCATGGTACATTGTATAGCATGATCGTGCATCATCTTGTAGCCATGTTACATTGTATAGCATGATCGTGCATCATCTTGTAGCCATGTTACATTGTATAGCATGATTGTGCATCATCTTGTAGCCATGTTACATTGTATAGCATGATCGTGCATCATTTTGTAGCCATGTTACATTGTATAGCATGATCGTGCATCATCTTGTGGCCATGTTACATTGTATAGCATGATCATGCATCATCTTGTAGCCATATATGCCAGATGTATGTCAGAGTGATGCATTTCAGAGTGATATATGTCAGAGTGATGTATGTCTGAGTGATGTCAGAGTGATGTATGTCAGAGTGATGTATGTCAGTGATGTATGTCAAAATGATGTATGTCAGAATGATGCATGTCAGAGTGATGTATGTCAGAGTGATGTATGTCAGACTAATGTATTTTAGAGTGATGTATCTCAGAGTGATATATGTCAGAGTGATGTATCTCAGAGTGATGTATCCCTGAGTGATATCCCTGAATGATGTATTCCTAAGTGACATATTCCTAAGTGGTTTGCTCTTCTAAGCTATGTTTTTCTTAAGCTTTACCGGCCATGCTCTATTTCCTGGACCAAGAGCATTCATCTCCTGGTCCAAGACTAACCAAGCTTCTTTCCCTTATATCACGATCCCCCTTTACCTCCCCCATACCACCAAAGACTATCTACTCCCCTCACCCTCTTCATTCAAGCTCCAGCTCCTGGACCAAGACCAACTTAACTCCAACTCCTCAGATCAGGATCCTTCCCACTCACACTACCTTTACCATCCCACTCCAGCTCCACTCCCTAGCTCTTCCTTTCTTCATCCTCCAATTTCTTAGATCAAAACTACACATCCTGATAAACTGTGGGGAAAAGAATTATCAAGAAGTAGAAACTTGGTTGCAAAATGACATTTCAACTGAATGGTAAACCATATAAAAATACAATAAAATTGAACCCTTATATTAATACCACTTTAGGAGATGAATAAAAACTGTGGAATAGTCTGATGATCTAGTGTGTTTTGTATTGGAAAGCAAAATTCATGATTGTACATTCTGCCACATAGAGGTTAGTTTATTGTGCATCCCATATCTGTCCAGTGGATGGTGGCGCAAGGAACTAGAAATTAGCCCCCTAAGGAGTTAATAAGGGTACATCTGGATCTATATTTACAGTTCACTTAACTGTTACAAGTAAATTTAGGAAATTTATATATATATATATATATATATATATATATATATATATATATATATATATATATATATATATATACATATATGTGTGTGTGTGTGTGTGTGTGTGTCTGTAATCATCCCCGCAAATTCACAGGAGGATACATTCCTAGAGGTCTTATGCAACTAATATATTAAGTATAAATACAATTTTTATAGGCAGTAGGTTGGTAGACAGCAACCACCCCGGGAGGTACTACCGTCCTGCCAAGTGAATGTAAAACAAAAGCCTGTACTTGTTTTACATGATGGTAGGATTGCTGGTGTGTTTTTTTTGTCTGTCTCATAAATATGCAAGATTACAGGTATGTCTTGCTACTTCTACTTACACTTAGGTCACACTACACATACATGTACACGTTTATTTATACACATTCATCTGAGTTTTCTTTGATTTTATCTTAATAGTTCTTGGTCTTATTACTTTTCCTTTCATATCCATGGGGAAGTGGAATAAGAATCTTTCCTCCGTAAGCCATGCGTGTTGTAAAAGTCAACTAAAATGCCGGGAACAATGGGCTAGTAACCCCTTTTCCTGTAATAATTACTAAAAAGAATAATAAGAAAATTGTCAAAATGGGAAGTCTGAATGTGCGTGGATGTTGTGCAAATGATAAGAAAGAGATGATTGTGGATGTTATGAATGAGAAGAAGCTGGATGTCCTGGCTTTAAGTGAAACAAAGATGAAGGGGATGGGAGAGTTTCAGTGGAGAAGAATAAATGGGATTAGGTCAGGGGTTTCAATTAGAGTTAGAGCTAAAGAAGGAGTAGCAATAATGTTGAAGGATAAGATATGGCAGGAAAAGAGGGACTATAAATGTATTAATTCAAGGATTATGTGGAGTAGAATAAAGGTTGGATGTGAAAAGTGGGTTATAATAAGTGTATATGCACCTGGAGAAGAGAGAAGTGTAGAGGAGAGAGAGAGATTTTGGGAAATGTTGAGTGAATGCGTGGAGAGTTTTGAACCAAGTGTGAGAATACTTGTGGTTGGGGATTTCAATGCTAAAGTGGGTAAAAATGTTGTGGAGGGAGTAGTAGGTAAATTTGGGGTGCCAGGGGTAAATGTAAATGGGGAGCCTTTAATTGAGCTATGTGTGGAAAGAGATTTGGTAATAAGTAATACATATTTTATGAAAAAGAGGATAAATAAATATACAAGGTATGACGTAGCACGTAATGAAAGTAGTTTGTTAGATTATGTATTGGTGGATAAAAGGTTAATGGGTAGGCTCCAGGATGTACATGTTTATAGAGGGGCAACTGATATATCAGATCATTATTTAGGTATAGGTAGTAGGTTGGTAGACAGCAACCACACAGGGAAGTACTACCGTCCTGCCAGATGACTGTGAAACAGAAACCTGTAACTGTTTTGCATGATGGTAGGATTGCTGGTGTCTTTTCCTGTCTCATAAACATGCTAGATAACAGGGATATCTTGCTACTCCTACTTACACTTTGGTCACACTTCACAGACATGCACATGCATATATATATACATACATCGAGGTTTTTCTCCTTTTTCTAAATAGCTCTTGTTCTTCTTTATTTCTTCTATTGTCCATGGGGAAGTGGAAAAGAATCTTTCCTCCGTAAGCCATGCGTGTTATATGAGGCGACTAAAATGCCGGGAGCGATGGGCTAGTAACCCCTTCTCCTGTAGACAGTTACTAAAAAAAGAGAAGAAGAAAAACTTTATAAAACTGGGATGCTTGAATGTGCGTGGATGTAGTGCAGATGACAAGAAACAGATGATTGCTGACGTTAAGATTGAAAAGAAGTTGGATGTCCTGGCCCTAAGCGAAACAAAACTGTAGGGGGTAGGGGAGTTTCGGTGGGGGGAAATAAATGGGATTAAATCTGGAGTATCTGAGAGAGTTAGAGCTAAGGAAGGGGTAGCAGTAATGTTGAAGGATCAGTTATGGAAGGAGAAAAGAGAATATGAATGTGTAAATTCAAGGATTATGTGGATTAAAGTAAAGATTGGATGCGAAAAGTGGGTCATAATAAGCGTGTATGCACCTGGAGAAGAGAGGAATGTAGAGGAGAGAGAGAGATTTTGGGAAATGTTAAGTGAATGTATAGGAACCTTTGAACCAAGTGAGAGAGTAATTGTGGTAGGGGACCTGAATGCTAAAGTAGGAGAAACTTTTAGAGAGGGTGTGGTAGGTAAGTTTGGGGTGCCAGGTGTAAATGATAATGGGAGCCCTTTGATTGAACTTTGTATAGAAAGGGGTTTAGTTATAGGTAATACATATTTTAAGAAAAAAAGGATAAATAAGTACACAAGATATGTTGTAGGACAAAATGACAGTAGTTTATTGGATTATGTATTGGTAGATAAAAGACCGTTGAGTAGACATCAGGATGTACATGTTTATAGAGGGGCCACAGATATATCAGATCACTTTTTAGTTGTAGCACACTCAGAGTAAAAGGTTGATGGGATACAAGGAGAATAGAAGCATCAGGGAAGAGAGAGGTGAAGGTTTATAAACTAAAAGAGGAGGCAGTTAGGGTAAGATATAAACAGCTATTGGAGGATAGATGGGCTAATGAGAGCATACACAATGGGGTCGAAGAGGTATGGGGTAGGTTTAAAAATGTAGTGTTAGAGTGTTCAGCAGAAGTTTGTGGTTACAGGAAAGTGGGTGCGGGAGGGAAAAGGAGCGATTGGTGGAACGATGATGCAAAGGAGAAAAAGTTAGCATATGAAAAGTTTTTACAAAGTAGAAGTGATGCAAAGAGGGAAGAGTATATGGAGAAAAAGAGAGAGGTTAAGAGAGTGGTGAAGCATTGTAAAAAGAGAGCAAATGAGAGAGAGGGTGAGATGTTATCAACAAATTTTGTTGAAAATAAGAAAAAGTTTTGGAGTGAGATTAACAAGTTAAGGAAGCCTAGAGAACAAATGGATTTGTCAGTTAAAAATAGGAGAGGAGAGTTATTAAATGAAGAGTTAGGGGTATTGGGAAGATGGAGGGAATATTTTGAGGAATTGTTAAATGTTGATGAAGATAGGGAAGCTGTGATTTCATGTATAGGGCAAGGAGGAATAACATCTTGTAGAAGTGAGGAAGAGCCAGATGTGAGTGTGGGGGGAAGTTCGTGAAGCAGTAGGTAAAATGAAAGGGGTTAAGGCAGCCGAGATTGATGGGATAAAGGTAGAAATGTTAAAAGCAGGTGGGGATATAGTTTTGGAGTGGTTGGTGCAATTAGTTAGTAAATGTATGGAAGAGGGTAAGATACCTATGGATTGGCAGAGAGCATGCATACTTCCTTTGTATAAAGGCAAAGGGGACAAAAGAGAGTGCAAAAATTATAGAGGGATAAGTCTGTTGAGTATACCTGGTAAAGTGTAGAGTTACTATTGAAAGACTTAAGAGTAAGACGGAGAATAGGATAGCAGACGAACAAGGAGGCTTTAGGAAAGGTAGGGGGTGTGTGGACCAGGTGTTTACAGTGAAACATATAAGTGAACAGTATTTAGATAAGGCTAAACAGGTTTTTTTGGCATTTATGGATTTGGAAAAGGCATATGACAGGGTGGATAGGGGGGCAATGTGGCAGATGTTGCAGGTGTATGGTGTAGGAGGTAGGTTACTGAAAGCAGTGAAGAGTTTTTACGAGGATACTGAGGCTCAAGTTAGAGTGTGTAGGAAAGAGGGAGATTATTTCCCAGTAAAAGTAGGCCTTAGACAAGGATGTGTGATGTCACCATGGTTGTTTAATATATTTATAGATGGGGTTGCAAGAGAAGTAAATGCGAGGGTGTTGGCAAGAGGCATGGAGTTAAAAGATGAAGAATCACACATAAAGTGAGAGTTGTCAAAGTTGCTCTTTGCTGATGACACTGTGCTCTTCGGAGATTCTGAAGAGAAGTTGCAGAGGTTGGTGGATGAATTTGGTAGGGTATGCAAAAGAAGAAAATTAAAAGTGAATACAGGAAAGAGTAAGGTCATGAGGATAACAAAAAGATTAGGTGATGAAAGATTGGATATCAGATTGGAGGGAGAGAGTATGGAGGAGGTGAATGTATTCAGATATTTGGGAGTGGACGTGTCAGCGGATGGGTCTATGAAAGATGAGGTGAATCATAGAACTGATTAGGGGAAAAGGGTGAGTGGTGCACTTAGGAGTCTGTGGAGACAAAGAACTTTGTTCTTGGAGGCAAAGAGGGGAATGTATGAGAGTATAGTTTTACCAACGCTCTTATATGGGTGTGACGCATGGGTGACGAATGTTGCAGCGAGGAGAAGGCTGGAGGCAGTGGAGATGTCATGTCTGAGGGCAATGTGTGGTGTGAATATATTGCAGAGAATTCGTAGTTTGGAAGTTAGGAGGTGCGGGATTACCAAAACTGTTGTCCAGAGGGCTAAGGAAGGGTTGTTGAGGTGGTTCGGACATGTAGAGAGAATGGAGCGAAACAGAATGACTTCAAGAGTGTATCAGTCTGTAGTGGAAGGAAGGCGGGGTAGGGGTCGGCCTAGGAAAGGTTGGAGGGAGGGGGTAAAGGAGGTTTTGTGTACGAGGGGCTTGGACTTCCAGAGGGCATGCGTGAGCGTGTTTGATAGGAGTGAATGGAGACAAATGTTTTTTAATACTTGAGGTGCTGTTGGAGTGTGAGCAAAGTAACATTTATGAAGGGATTCAGGGAAACCGGCAGACCGGACTTGAGTCCTGGAGATGGGAAGTACAGTGCCTGCACTCTGAAGGAGGGGTGTTAATGTTGCAGTTTAAAAACTGTAGTGTAAAGCACCCTTCTGGCAAGACAGTGATGGAGTGAATGATGGTGAAAGTTTTTCTTTTTCGGGCCACCCTGCCTTGGTGGGAATCGGCCAGTGTGATAATAAAAAATATATATATATATATATATATATATATATATATATATATATATATATATATATATATATATATATATATATATATATATATATATAAATTTTTATTTATAAGAAATCCAATGTCACATAGGTTATTATACTCCTCAATAAGTGGATAATTAGCACACAATGTTCAAGATAGTGAACATAGGACTGGCTACATACTTTGTATTTACTTTAATCATCGTCCGTGTGTCTCCCAGACTGCCAGAAGTACTTGTAACCAAGCCTAAGCAAGGCCACTACATCATCACTCAGTCTATTCACATTGCAAGTCTCTCCATAAACTTACTTATCTGCGTTCATATTATCATAACGAGTTATAGATCTACTCAAGCTTCTAATTGCATTCTTATAACATTCAGTTTCATTGTTTACTTCTCTCCTAACATTAAATTCTAGACACAGGTACACCAAAGTTATATTCTGGGTTATCCTTCAGGGTACTTTTCTTGGCTGACATATCAACTTTATCATGAAGGAGTAGTGCAATGTATGATGGGATATATAAGAATTATATATTAAGTGATTCAAGAGCCTTCAGCGATGAAATAGATTTAGGAATGATGATCGAATCACAAGCACAGTGTTATAAGTTGGCTGTAGCATCATTAAGATGGCAAACAATTCAGTTTGCAGTGTAGACGTCCAGCTATTAAATCATATGCCTGACTCAACATAGTTGCTATCGTTCTTAACTAGGGAGGTGACAACAAGAGCTGATGCAACCCTGCCAGAAGACTCCTGCTTAGATCCATCATTGTATATAACTTGTGATAAAATACTAATACCTGTTAGGCGAGAAATCTCTTCTTGAGCATTTGCTTTAATAAGCTATTCAAGGAAGGGATTACTTGTAATGAGCTTCATGGGAGGGGCTTGCAGGTATGTGATATTAAATGAACACATCTTCCATGGAGGGGTGGAATGCTCTTGTCTACAGTGATACACTTCATGCAGGTTATACAACTTAATATAAACGCATGTTTTCACTTCCCATTTAGATCTGTGTATTCTAGACATTTAATAAGACTCATAGTGACATTGTCTGGTTTATTTCTTAACATTCTAACACTAAGTACAGTGTTAATCTTAAGAATCCTATCACTGATATTAAGGATGCCAAGCTCCTCATATTGAGAACATTGGTAGGTTTGGGACAGCCAAGAATAATTCTGAGCGTTTCATTTTGCATTTACTCCAAGGGTTGGAGCGAACATTCCCTAGGTAATATCAGCAACGGAGCAGCATAATCAGCTACGGAACTAACATAGGCTATTTACATAATTTTTCCTATTCTCACATTAGCACCATAGCTGGGGTCGTAGCCAGAAACAGCTTCGCCAGCATTTAGCCTATCTTTGCATTTCTTATTTAGTTGTGTTATGATGGATTTATTGAAGGGTACATCAACACCAGAGAATTTATAAGATTTAACGTAGGTAATGTTTTCACCCTGCAAAACAGACGGGTGAGGGATGTCGTTTGCTTGTCAATATCTTTTTTTTAGATGAAGAAATAATAAGGCCTAATCGATTACAAATCGCGTGAACAAAGTTAAGAGTGGCATTCTTCTTATGCATTGGAAAAACAAACACAAATACAGTACAATGCGATCTTATATTGGCAACGTTACGCCCACACAGTGGGCTTTATCAAATCACAAACAGATCTACCTGGGTGAATAGGTCCGCCAGTACGCAAGGCACATAACATCTCTAACTCACTCAGAGAAGAGATACATAGTCCTCCCCACTAGCTCCGTATTTCCAACATTTTTCCAGTGCCTCAATCCAAGTGTCTACCTCCACATCTACCACCATCAAGGACGTCTCAAGGTTCAATCCTCTGCAAAGGTATACATAATCACTTGCAATTACTGCAATCAGTTATACGTGGGCGAAACATCCAGAGACCATCAAAAACGTATTTCAGAACACCAGTACGCAGGCAAATCGAACGCCTGCACCAGGCCTAGGACTGACCCCTGTGGAACCCCGCTCGTTACAGGAGCCCACTTTGGCACCTTGTCACGTCCCACGACTCGATGATGTGTTCCTGACAGGTATTCCCTGATCCATTGCCGTGCCTTCCCTGTTATACATGCCTGGTCTTCCAGCTTATGCACTAATATCTTGTGTGGAACTGTGCCAAGAGCCTTCTTACAGTCCATGAAAACGCAATCTACCCACCCCTCTCTCTCTCTCTCTTGTCTTACTGCTGTCACCCTGTCATAGAAGTCCAAAAGGTTTGTGACACAGGATTTCCCGTCCCTAAACCGTACTGGTTGTTAAGCTCATTCCTTTCTAGGTGCTCCACCACTCTTTTCCTGATAATCTTCTCCATGACTTTGTATACTATACATCTTACTATACGGCAATGGATCAGGGAATACCTGTCAGGAACACACAATCGAGCCATGGGACGTGACGAGGTGCCATAGTGGGCTCCTGTAAGGAGTGGGGTTCCACAGGGGTCAGTCCTAGGCCTGGTGCAGGCGTTCCTTAAATCGTCCGATCTGCCTGCGTACTGGTGTTCTGAAATACGTTTTTGATGGCTCTTAGTGACACTGGTCTACAGTTTAGTGTTTCGTGTCTGTCTCATTTTTTTTTAAATTGAGACTATATTTGCTGTCTTCCATACCTCAGGTAGTCGCTTTGTTTCGACAGAAGTGTTGAAGAGTGTTGTTAGTGTCACACACCGCTCCCTCTCTCAGGATCCATGGAGAGATGTTATTTGGCCCCATCGCCTTTAAGATATCAAGCTCGCTTAGTAGCCTCTTTACTTCTTCCTCGGTTGTATGTATTGTGTCTAACACTCGATGGTGTACCTCATCTCTCCGTCTTTATGGAACCCCTTCTGTCTCCTCTGTGAACACTCCTTTGAATCTCACGTTGAGCTCCTCACATATTCTCAATCATTTCTTGTAATCTCCCCTCCTTCCTTCCTCAGCCTGATTACTCGGTCCTTGACTCTTGTTTTCTTCCTGATGTGGCTGTACAACAGCTTCGGGTCACATTTGGCATTCGCTGCTATGTCATTTTTGTATTGTCGCTGGGCCTCCCTTCTTACCTGTGCGTATTCTTTTCTGCCTCTACGACTGCTTTCCATATTCTCCTGGGCCCTTTGCCTTCCATTCTCTTGCACACTTGGTTTTGGCCTTTGCAATTTTGAGTGAACCAACGGCTCATCTTGGCATTCTCTTTACTTCTGTTACCCTTGGGTACAAATCTCTCCTTAGCTTCCTTGTATATTGCTGTCACATATTCGATCAACTCATTTACTGACTACCATGCCAGTGCTCTCTCCTACTGAACCTTGTGCAGAAAATTCTTCATGCCTATGTAGTCCCTTCTCTTGTAGTTTGGCTTCCTTCATCCTACCCTTCTTGCATCCCTCTCTGCTTGCAATTCTATGTATTTGAAGCTCAGAACCACGTGATGACTGGCCCCGAGAGGTCTTTCATATGTTATGTCCTCAATATCTGAACTACTCAATATCTGAACTACTAGGTCCAGTTTTGCTGGTTCATCCTCTCCTGTCTCTGGTAGTGTGCTTTTCGTGTTGGTACACGAGGTTTCTACAGTACACCTCCATTATCTTAGCCCTCCACGTTTCTGGGTCCTCATGTGGCTCTAAGTTCTCCCAGTCAATTTCTTTGTGAATGAAGTCACCCACAATCAGTGGCTTTGCCCTGCTCGCATTAGCACTTCAGCCAGTGTGTCAACCATCTCTCTGTTACCATCAGACTGAAGTCTTTGTAATATGTAGTCTCTTGCTTCTCCTCTGTCTCCCCTCTCCAGCTCACCAAAATCCCAATGGTTTTTGATGAGCAGTGCAACTCCTCCTCCCCCATTGTTCCCTCTGTCTAACCTCGGGATCTGATATCCCATTCGAAAGATGGCATCTATCATTCCTGTGAGCTTGGTTTCTCTTACAGCTGTGATGTCTGGTGATGCCTCTTTGATTCTTTCATTCCACTCCTCCCAGTTGTTATTCCCTCAGCGTTTGTGTACCATCCCTTGAGTTTCCTCTACACCACTGTGTTCTGGGGGGTCTGTGAGGGTGGAGGGCCTGTACTGTGCTGTGGGATTCTAAAGCATATTGTGGGGTAGGGGTTCTAAGTGTAGATTGTGGTTTGTGCTGGGATAGCGTGTTTGGCTTTCGGGTTCTGATGGTGGTTCTGTGTGTGCTTGTGCTTGATGCTCTGCCCAGCTCTGGTTGTCTTCTACTGACTCTGTCCTTGTCTCTCTTCCTAGCTCATTTCGTTTCTTTGTCTTCTCCCTCAGCAACTGTCATTCTGTTCTTGTTCTGTCGCTGTGTAGGAACACCATCTTGTATGTTGATAATTCCTTCAGCTGTGACTTTTCTTGCAGGATCCTGTTCCTCACCATTTCTGTCTTGAAAATCAGTCTGACCGGCCGATTTCTTCTCTTCAGGTACCCAGGTACCTTAGTTGTGCCTCTGCATGGGACATGTCATCTTCTATAGCTGCTACAGTGATCCTCCTTTCTTATGTTATGTTCTTATGAGTGGAACAGTCTACCTAGTTGGGTTATTGAGGCTAAAACCTTGGGTAATTTCAAATATAGGTTGGATAAATACATGAGTGAAAGGGGCTGGATTTGAGTGGGACTTACATGTGAGAGTGGATAGAGTTATCAGAGCTTATTTCTTGGGTGACATTGAAAATCGTGTTGGGCAAATGTTTTGTTAGTGGGATGGAGTGTAAAGGACCTGCCAAGTATGGGCCAACAGGCCTGCTGCAGTGTTCCTCCTTTATGTTCTTATGTTCTCCCCCTCTCACTGCTATCCCTCCTCCTAACAGCTCTCCCCCTACATTCCTTAGCCTTGCTTGCTGGACTGATAGGGCCTTAGCATAAGTCCTGTCTCCTTCTTTCTACTGGGTTCCTCGTTAGATAGGGGTGTACCTGCTTCAGATGACATGTGTTATCTGGGCAACAGTCTTGTAACTTGCTTCAACATATTTACCTCATATTTTAGGACCTATAACAAAATAAATAACAAAAAGGCACAATACCGTGACTGGAACGATACACAAATAACCCGCACATAAAAGACAGAAGCTTACGACGACGTTTCGGTCCGACTTGGACCATTGACAAAGTCACACTTTGTCAATGGTCCAAGTCGGACCGAAACGTCGTCGTAAGCTTCTGTCTTTTATGTGCGGGTTATTTGTGTACCTATAACAACACTGCACTAGCCAAGGACTCGAACCCATGCTGCTTTGGCTTGCCTTATGGTAGGCGAAACCACATGACGCCCTTATCCACTGAACCATACGATCCTTAAGAGTAGGGCATCCAGCAGAACTGGATGTTGTACTCCCTACCCAAGGACACACGATGATATGGATGACTCTAGGCTAGTTTCATTCTGGTCCCTGTTTGGTGTACTAGTTCAACAACCAGTATTTTATATTATTGTGACCACGAACGAGTGGTATTGATCAATAGTACACCAAACAGAGACTAGAATGAAATTAGCCTAGAGTTATCCGCACCATCGTGTGTCCATGGGTAGGGAGTACAACATCCAGTTCTGCTGGATGCCTACTCTTAAGGATCATATGGTTCAGTGGATAAGGGCGTCATGTGTTTTCGCCCACCATGAGGCAGGCCAAAACAGCATGGGTTCGAGTCCTTGGCTAGTGCAGTGTTGTTATTAATCAATACCACTCGTTCATGGTCACAATAATTCTAGGACCTGTATCCTGGCCTCTATGGCTTTAGCCTGTGACTCCCATTTCTTCTTCTTTTCCTCCATCATCTCCATTTATGCAGAAAGCTCACCTAGTTTGCTCTTCCCCTCTTGTTTCATTCTTTTACATTGCTCTTCCCTTCATTCTTCCTTATCAGAACCATCTTCTAATCCCCTGAGCCTTCGACTTCCCCTCTGAGCCCCCAGTATTTTTATGGGTAAGGTTTTTGTAATGTGTGTGAGTGTGCTGTTTGTGCGTGTGTGTGTGCGTGTGTGTGTGTGTGCGTGCGTGTGTGTGTGTGTGCGTGTGTTTGTTTGTTTGTGTGTGTGTGTGTGTGTGTGTGTGTGTGTGTGTGTGTGTGTGTGTGTGTGTGTGTGACAGCTAGAGAGTGGTAGAGAGGGAGAGGTGGAGAGAAAGAGGCATAGTTGAAAAGAGAGAGGGAGAGGTGGAGAGAAAGAGGCATAGTTGAAGAGAGAGAGGTGGAGTGTGCGTGTGTGTGTGTGTGCGTGTGTTTGTTTGTGTGTGTGTGTGTGTGTGTGTGTGTGTGTGTGTGTGTGTGTGTGTGTGTGTGTGTGTGTGTGTGTGTGTGTGTGTGTGTGTGTGACAGCTAGAGAGTGGTAGAGAGGGAGAGGTGGAGAGAAAGAGGCATAGTTGAAAAGAGAGAGGGAGAGGTGGAGAGAAAGAGGCATAGTTGAAGAGAGAGAGGTGGAGAGAAAGAGAGGGAGAAGTGGAGAGACAGAGGAATGAAGGAGGTGGGGGGGGGAGTTGTAAGGGGAAGAGAGATGTGTGTGTGTGTATGTGTGTGCTCACCTATTTTACTCACCTATTTGTGGTTGTAGGGGTCGATTCATAGCTCGTGGCCCGGCCTCTTCGCTGATCGCTGCTGGATCCTCTCTTTCCCTACTCCATGAGCTTTATCAAACCTCATTTTAAAACTGTGTGTGAGTCCTGCCTCCACTACGCCACTTTCCAGACTATTCCACTTCCTGACAACTCTGTGATTGAAGAAATACTTCCTAACATCCCACTGACTCATCTGAGTCATCAACTTCCAATTGTGACCCCTTGTTTCTGTTTCCCATTTCTGGAACATCCTGTCCCTGTTCAACTTGTCAATTCCTCTCATTATTGTACAGTGGTGACGTGTACTTAGCTCACAGTGGTGACGTGTACTTAGCTCAGTGGTGACGTGTACTTAGCTTGAGTGGTGACGTGTACTTAGCTCAGTGGTGACGTGTACTTAGCTCAGTGGTGACGTGTACTTAGCTCAGTGGTGACGTGTACTTAGCTCAGTGGTGACGTGTACTTAGCAAGTGGTGACGTGTACTTAGCTCTGTGAAGACCTGTTTGTGTGCTCTCTGTGAATCTGAACCAGGATGCCCTCTCTTGAGCAGCTTTACCAGCAGCTGAGAGAAGAACTCAGAGTTGCTAAACTGGAGATACGGCGATTGACGGAGGAGAACAAGAGGATTCGTAGTAATCCTCCTGTTGTGAGTCCCCAGGTTAAGAGGGGAGCTTGGTCAGTGGCCGGGCAACATGGAACCAAGCTGAAGATTAAGAGAACGGTTGGAGAGGCAGAAACAACGAGAAACCAGAAGACTGCCGTGGAAACTTCCAACTCATTCTCGGTGCTACCTGACGAATGTGAGTGTTCTACTGGGAATGCCACAACGAGCACCAAGGAAGCATTGGCAGACGTGAGTGAGACATCCCTAGAAACCCCAACGAAGACCATCGAGAACGTCATGACGAATTCTACAAGTGGTGTAATGCTACCTGGCGAATGTGAGTCGACTACTCGGAGCATCACTACGGACGACGCCAAGGAAGGTAAAAACATTGTTGTTGTTGGGGATAGCCAGATTAGGTACATGGATAGGGCATTCTGTTTGAAGGATAGGAGTAGGAGGCAGAGAGTGTGTTTTCCTGGGGCTGGGATGAAGGATATTGTTAGCCGTCTGGATGACATCATGAGAGGTAATGGGAGCAATCCTATTATCTGTCTCAGTGCTGGAGGCAACGATGTTGGCAGACGTAGGAGTGAGGACCTGATTAGCAGGTACAGGTCAGCAATAGAGATAATTAGGAAGAAGGGTGGGAAACCTGTCATATGTGGCATTTTGCCAAGGAGAGGAGTTGGAAATGAATGGTTGTCCAGGGCAATTGGTGTCAATTGCTGGCTGGACAAATACTGTAAGGAAAATGCGGTAACATTCATTGACAACTGGGACCTCTTCTATGGCAGAAATGACATGTATGCCAGGGATGGGGTTCACTTGTCTAGGTGTGGGGTGGGAGCACTGGCCAACGCAGTGGAGGGAGCTGTTAGGTCTTTAAACTAGGAATAGTTAGTGGTATGGGTTTTGGCGGGAAAACTGTGAAGTCGCAGGGTAGTAACATGAGTACTAGGAGAACTAGTAATAGGCAAAATGAGGAGGATATTGGAAAGCCAGTGGCACTAATTGACAATGACAGTAATAGGTTTAGTGGAATAACAGAAAGGAGCAGGAAGGGTAAAGAGATAGGAGGGTCATTAAATATTTATTACACAAATAGTCGCAGTGCTAGGAATAAGATGGACGAGTTGAGACTAGTTGCTAGTGCAGGTAACATAGATGTATTTGCCATTACTGAGACGTGGTTTAATTCAAAAAGTCGGGACATGCCTGCAGAATGTCACATTCAGGGTTTTAAATTGTTCCAAGTAGATAGAAGTATCGGGAAGGGGGGTGGGGTGGCATTGTATGTCCGAGATCGCTTGAACTGTTGCATAAAAACGGGTATTAAGTCTGAAGTAACACATACAGAGTCTGTTTGGATAGAATTTTCAGAGGGGCATGAAAAATTAATTTTAGGTGTGATATACCGTCCCCCAAATTTAGATAGGGACCAGGGGAGACTACTATGGGAGGAAATTGTTAGGGCCACAAGGCACGATAATGTAGTAATTCTAGGAGACTTTAACTTTAGTCATATTGATTGGAATTTCTTGACTGGGAATTTAGAATCATACGATTTCTTAGAAGTAGTTCAGGATTGTTTTTTGAAGCAGTTTGTGACAGAACCTACAAGGGGTAATAACCTGCTTGACTTAGTTCTGGCAAACAATGAATCCCTTGTTAATAATTTAGAAGTCTCAGAGGAACTGGGTGCTAGCGACCACAAATCAATTACATGTAGAATTGAATGGAGGTATGATAGTAGGGATAACTCAGTAACAGTCCCAGATTTTCGCTTAGCAGATTACGATGGGCTTAGAGAACACTTATCATCTGTTGACTGGGGTAACGAAGAGAGCTATCAATATGACAGTTTTCTGAACACAATACATGCTGCTCAAAGAACGTTTATCCCTTATAAGGAAATTAGATCAAATAGAAATGACCCAAAATGGATGAAAAATAGGCTGAAATATCTACTAGGACATAAGAAAGGAATTTATAGGCGTATCAAAAGAGGCGAGGGTCATCTTATAAATCAGTATATTGACATTAAGAGGGACATTAAAAAGGGGATAAGAAAAGCTAAAAGGGACTATGAAATTAAAGTTGCTAGGAATTCTAAAACTAACCCAAAAAGTTTTTTCCAGGTCTATAGAACAAAAGTCAGAGATAAGATAGGTCCCCTTAAAAATAACTATGGGCATCTTACTGACAAAGAGAATGAAATGTGCTCGATTTTAAATAATTATTTTCTCTCGGTTTTTACACAGGAAGACACTAATAATATTCCGGTAATTAATTTTTATAGTGGATCAGAAGAAGATAAATTATGTAACATCACAGTCACTAGTGAAATGGTTGTGAAGCAGATAGACAGACTGAAGCAAAATAAGTCACCGGGTCCTGATGAGGTTTTTTCAAGGGTTCTAAAGGAATGCAAAATGGAAGTCTGTGAACCATTAACTAATATTTTTAATTTATCTCTTCAAACAGGTGCAGTGTCTGATATGTGGAAGATGGCTAATGTAATTCCTATTTTTAAAACAGGGGACAAGTCGTTACCGTCAAATTACCGCCCAATAAGCCTGACCTCAATTGTAGGCAAATTACTAGAGTCAATTATAGCTGAGATTATAAGAAGCCATCTCGATAAGCATAGCTTGATTAATGATACTCAGCATGGATTCACAAGAGGCCGGTCTTGTCTAACTAATTTATTAACTTTCTTCAGTAAAGCTTTTGAGGCTGTTGACCACGATAAAGAATTTGATATTATTTACTTAGATTTTAGTAAGGCATTTGATAGAGTTCCGCACCAAAGACTGTTGAAGAAAGTAGCAGCTCATGGCATTGGGGGAAGGGTGCTCTCGTGGATCGAATCATGGCTCACAGACAGGAAGCAAAGAGTGTCCATAAATGGGGTTAAATCCGAGTGGGGATCAGTAACAAGTGGCGTTCCACAGGGATCAGTCTTGGGCCCGTTGTTGTTTATAATATATATCAATGATCTTGATGAAGGAATTACTAGTGATATGAGCAAATTCGCCGATGACACGAAGATAGGTAGGATAATTGATTCAAACGTAGATGTTATGGAACTTCAGGAGGATTTAGACAAACTCTACTCTTGGTCAGAAAAGTGGCAGATGCAGTTCAATGTAGATAAATGCAAGGTTCTGAAGCTCGGGAGTGTCCATAACCCTAGCACTTATAAGTTAAATAATGTAGAACTTAACCATACAGATTGCGAAAAGGACTTGGGGGTTATGGTAAGCAGCAACCTTAAACCAAGACAGCAATGAACATCAAAATGGTATACAATACCGACAGGTTGTTAGGTAAGACACATATGCAACAGTTAGACAACTTTATTCCGAAATGTTTCGCCTACACAGTAGGCTTCTTCAGTCGAATACAGAAAGTAGGCAGGAACAGTAGAGATGTGAAGACGATGTAATCAGTCCATCACCCTTAAAGTCGTAGAATTTGAGGTTGTCAGTCCCTCGGCCTGGAGAAGTTCAGTTCCATAGTCAGGAACTATCTGAAGATCAAGCGACAGTGCGGAGACTTAAATACTGTCGGAAGGAGAGGTGCAGGGTAGTAGTAGTAGTAGTAGTAGTAGTAATAGTAGTAGTGAGAGGCAACTGAGAGGTCATGTCCCTCTCAGATCCAACCCTTCTCACTTGAAAAGCTTGTTCAAGGTGTTTTCTGTACCAAGATGCCACGTGTTGCAGTGTCTGACAAGATGAACATCAAAATGGTATACAATACCGTCGGTATTGTATACCATTTTGATGTTCATCTTGTCAGACACTGCAACACGTGGCATCTTGGTACAGAAAACACCTTGAACAAGCTTTTCAAGTGAGAAGGGTTGGATCTGAGAGGGACATGACCTCTCAGTTGCCTCTCACTACTACTATTACTACTACTACTACTACTACTACTACTACCCTGCACCTCTCCTTCCGACAGTATTTAAGTCTCCGCACTGTCGCTTGATCTTCAGATAGTTCCTGACTATGGAACTGAACTTCTCCAGGCCGAGGGACTGACAACCTCAAATTCTACGACTTTAAGGGTGATGGACTGATTACATCGTCTTCACATCTCTACTGTTCCTGCCTACTTTCTGTATTCGACTGAAGAAGCCTACTGTGTAGGCGAAACGTTTCGGAATAAAGTTGTCTAACTGTTGCATATGTGTCTTACCTAACAAGACAGCAATGCCTAAGCGTACGTAATAAGGAAAATAGATTACTGGGATTTATATCAAGAAGTGTAAGCAACAGAAGTCCAGAGGTCATACTGCAGCTTTATACATCATTAGTAAGGCCTCACCTAGATTATGCAGCTCAATTCTGGTCTCCATATTACAGAATGGACATAAATTCCTTAGAAAACATTCAGCGTAGGATGACTAAATTAATACATAGCATTAGAAATCTTCCTTATGAAGAAAGATTGAAGACTCTTAAGTTACATTCACTTGTTAGACGAAGAATGAGGGGAGACCTGATCGAAGTGTATAAGTGGAAGATAGGTATTAATAGGGGGGATATTAACAAGGTCTTGAGGATATCTCTCCAAGAGAGAACCCGCAGTAATGGATTTAAATTAGATAAGTTTAGATTTAGAAAGGACATAGGCAAGTATTGGTTTGGAAATAGGGTAGTTGATGAGTGGAACAGTCTACCTAGTTGGGTTATTGAGGCTAGGACTTTGGGTAGTTTCAAATTTAGGTTGGATAAGTACATGAGTGGGAGGGGTTGGATTTGAGTGGGACTTGCACATCAGAGCTTATTTCTTGGGTAGCATTGAAAATTGGGTGGGTCAAATGTTTGTTAGTGGGATGAATTGTAAAGGACCTGCCTAGTATGGGCCAACAGGCCTGCTGCAGTGTTCCTCCTTTCTTATGTTATGTTCTTATGTTATGTCGTTTTCATGTGTCCCCTATCCCTCCTGTTGTCCAGTGTCGTCAGGTCGATTTCCCTTAATCTGTCCTTGTAGACATACCCCCTTAGCTCCAGACTATTCTCGTTGCATACCTTTGCATACTCCAATATGGGCCTGACGTACATGGTATGTGTGTGTGTGTGTGTGTGTGTGTGTGTGTGTGTGTGTGTGTGTGTGTGTGTGAGGGACATGTCCTCAGGCTACGAGTTAATGATTTACCAGATTTTGTTGACGGATGTATAAATATGTGAGTTCGAGATATGGGGTGATGGGTGGTGGATCATAGGTGGTAGAGAGAGTGAAGTGAGGAGGGTTTTTGATTCAAGGACTTGGAGCATATAAATTAATTTTTGTGGATGCATGCCTGTCAAATGTTTTACATCGCACATTTTTTGTTTTATTCACATGAACACCAACTAAAAAATTTCTACTAAGAAAACATGAGTTTTGTACAACAGCTGGGAAAATAAAAGGAAAGGGTCACATGAAGCTGTTACGCCTGGTGTTGGTGCTGTCTTAAGAATATAAAAACATAAGAAAGAAGGAACACTGCAACAGGCCTACTGACCCATGCGGAGCAGGTCTATGTCCCCCCCCCTGGATAAGCCCAAAGACCCACCCAGTCTGGTCACCTCCACTCAAGGAAGGAGCACGGCATCAGACCCAGCAGCACAAGCTAGTCAGGTCTAACACTCACCCACCACACCTACTCATGTATTTATTTAACCTATTTTTAAAACTACACAACGTTTTAGCCTGAATAACTGTACTCGGGAGTTTGTTCCACTCATCTACAACTCTGTTACCAAACCAGTGCTTTCCTACATCCTTCCTGAATCTGAATTTTTCCAACTTGAAACTATTGCTGCGAGTCCTGTCTTGGCTGGAAATCTTCAGCACGCTATTTACATCCCCTTTATTTATTCCTGTTTTCCATTTATACACCTTGATCATATCCCCCCTAATTCTACGCCTTTCGAGAGAGTGCAGATTCAGGGCCCTCATTCTTGGTGGACAGAACTTGTAAAAGAATACAAAGATGAAAAACAATGCACCAGATGGTGCTGGTACTGTCCTGGAGGACAACACACAAGATGGAATAGTGGCCCTGGTGATGTAACTGGTAAAATAAAAATTATACAAATTCCAGTTTTACAAAGTAGTAGTACCGCTGGAGATGGAATAAAAGAGAATGATGCTTAGGGGAATTGTGTTGATACATTACCAGAAAAGAAACTGGTGAGGCACTGTTGATAGTACAGTGGCTATAGATAATGGGGAGTCAGAGAAAAATACACCAGTAGGGAACGCAGCCACAAAAAAAATTGTGGCTAACAGAAATCCAATCTATGCAATTTCTATGTCTTGGGTATCTGCAGGCATGGAATATATGGAATAACAGGTGGGATGTACAATTTTGATCATCCCAAAAAACGCCGCACTCACATGACAACAGGAGAATGCAACTCTTCTTCTTGTAATTTATTTCACCAGGAAATGTGTCACTCGTTAGTACATGAAAGACAATGTTGCAACATATATTGTCAGGCACACCATCTAAAGGGGACAAGAATATACAGATCACCCAGACTATGCGAAACAAACCAGGAGAGCCAAAACCACCCCAGAGACAGAGGTTTTTTAGTGCCAGGAAGGAAAGAAACGACAGAAATCTTACACCAAACACTTCTGGAGTGGAGGCACAATCACTGGCCTCCACTCCAGAACAACAGATAATAGTGCCAGCAAACAAAAAGCCCCCTTTACATACCATCAATGTGACATTTATCTTGGCAAACATACAGGGTCTAAAACCATCAACAAACAATAAAATACCTTTCAGCAATGTACTGGTCACATAGACGCATTGTTTGCGGCTTTCACAAAGACTCACCATAAAGGATCACTTTGACAAGGAAATATGGATTCAAAGTTATAACCTCTTCAGATACGACGTAGTAAACACACAATAAGGGGGAAATTGGTCTGTATGTCACAGAGTCTCTCATATGCTCTGAGCTACTAAAGACCTCAAAAGATGTAGTTGAAGTTTTGTTGAATAAGATCAAAAACCAAAACCTTGTCAATGTGGTTGTATATATGCCTGCGGATGCGACTTCGCAACAATTCCAGAAACAGCTTCGCAAAATTGACCACTGTCTGGAAACTATCCAGACTCCTGCCTCAGATATCCCACACACTTGAGCTATTAAATTTCTGCAACAAATTCACCTTAAACCAACAAATAATAGAGCCAACAAGACTGGAAAATACACTAGACCTCATCTTCACCAACAATGATGATTTGATACGAAATATAACAGTATCAAAGACAATACACTCAGATCACAATATAATAGAGGTACAAAAATGCATGTGCAGGGCTCCTGACCAGAAAAAGGTGACCAGTTATGAAGGTGGCCTTCACCAAATTCAACTTCAGTAACAAAAGCAAATAGTGGGAACAAGTCAACAGTGACCTAAATGAAACAAGCTGGTCTCAGTTGCATCAGTTCCCAGTAGTACCAGTTACCAGTATCTCAGTAGTATCAGTTCCCAGTAGTACCAGTTACCAGTAACCAGTTACCAGTAGTATGACTCACTACCAACCGTCTGTGTGAATCACTTGTTATTCATGTTGCTGCTGACCATAGCATGTTTTGAATGCCGCTCACCCCTACGACCCAATTCGTGAGTCAGTCTTAAGATAGAGAGCAGAGAGGCAGGGCGGGTCTGGTGCTTCCCATATATTCCGTTATAATTATACTAGAACATCCAACGTGAGTGTTATTACCCAATCCACGTTATCGAACCCCCACATGACACTGGGAGGATATCCTAAACAACACAGATCCGAACCTTTGCCTAGAATGAATAACTCTGTGGCACTTGAGGTCTGCTCAAAGCACATTCCTTTAAGAAAAAGAAAGAGAAGATGTAAACTAGAAAAGAGCAACACTCCCTATACAGACGAAGGCAAACAATCACAGAGCTACTGAAAGAGGCCAGCATATCTGAGATACGAAGGGAGGCACTGGTCAGAGAAATAGCAAATATCGAACTTAAGCTTAAGGAGTCATACAGGAGACACGAAACTCAGGAAGAATGTCAAGCCATCAATGAAATTGAAAAAAAAATCTTTTAAGCCAAATCTAATGCAAAAGCATCAAGTATTGGACCCCTGCTTACACAGATGACTGAAAAGAAATGAGTGAGATACTAAATTCCCAGTATGACTCAGTGTTTAGCGAGCCAATAAGCAGACAAAAAGTCGAAAATCTAAACGGATTTTTTTATGACCGAGACTCAAATTTGGTCAATCCAAAAATATCCGATATTATCCTAATACCACAAGTCTTCGAAAAAGCAACAAGTGACATGCCCATGCACTCGGCCCAGGCCTAGACTCGTGGAATTCCGTGTTTATCAAGAACTGCAAGTAGATTCTGTCACGTGCCTGCAACATTCTATGGAGAAGCAGCATGGACACAGGGGTCATCTCACAGTCACTAAAAACAACAAACATAGTCACCCTACACAAAGGTAGCAGTAAAGTAATTACAAAGAATTACAGACCGATAGCACTAACGTCCCATATCATAAAAAGTCTTTGAAATGGTTCTAAGAAGCAAGATCGCAACCCATCTAGATACTCAACTTCTGGACCACTATGACAAGGTCTTAGATGCACTGGTGGATGAACAAAATGCAAATGTAGTATTCATAGACTTTGCGAAAGCCTTCGACAAGTGCGAACATGGTGTAGCAGCGCACAAAATGCATGATAAAGAAATAACAGGAAAAGTTGGTAGATGGATCTATAACCTCCTAACAAATAGAACACAAAGCGTAATATTAAATTAAGTCTGAGGCGGCTCATATCCGACATAGACAGAGATCTAAGCCACAGCACCGTGTCTTCCTTTGCGGATGACACCTGAATCTGCATGACGGTGTCATCCATCGAAGACACTGAAAGACTCCAAACGGACATCAACCAAATCTTTAAATTGGCCGCAGAAAACGTGAAATTCAATGAAGAGAATTTTCAATTACTCCTATATGGAAAACTCGAGGGAAAATATAACCGCGTTGGAGTATAAAACAAATTCTAACTACACAATAGAGGGAAAAACTAATGCGAAGGACCTGGGAGTGATAATGTCAGAGGATCTCACTTTCAAAGATCACAACAATATTTCTATCGCATCTGCTAAGAAAAGATAGAATGGAAAATGAGAACCTTCAAAGCTAGTGATGTCAAGCCCATCGTCCTGTGATGATGTTACACTGTCAAGCATGATCATTCATCATCGTGTTATAGTGTCACACTGTAAAGCACATTTGTTCATCGTTCTGCGATCATCATACATTGCATGGTATCATTCATTGCCCTGCGAATGTGCTACTGTAAACAACATTATATTTTATGGATGGTAACACTGAGAGCTAAGTGAGTGATTATCTTGTTTTTCCTCCTGGCTGTTGCATGGTTTACGTGGGTTAAAAACCTAATGAGAATAACAGAGTCATTAAGGCTGGAGGTCTCTCTTTTTCAACACCTGTAAAGGATACTTTCATCTCGGAAAAAAAGAATAAAGTCCCTTGCAGAGAAGGAAACAATGATATACAGCTTTCAGCATAAATGCAGTGAGGGATATACAACTCTCAGCGTATATACGATAAAGAATAAACAAGACAACTCATATTCAGTAAGAGGAATTCAGATATGTGGGGCTGAAAAGTGTCATTGATGGTAGAGTTGATGTGGGTAATGTTGTCGTGGCAGTGTTGATGGTAGTATTGGTGTCATGGCAGTGTTGATGGAGGTAATGGTGTCGTGGCAGTGTTGATGGTAGTTATGGTGTCATGGCAGTGTTGATGGAAATAATGGTGTCATAGCAGTGTTGATATGGGTGTAGTGTTACTGATGAAAGCATTGATAAGACTAGTAGTCTCATTGATGATGGTGTTGATGAAGGCAGGTGTTGTAAATGATTCCTTTATTGACAATGTTTCAGCTACACAGTGAACTTTATCAAGTCACAAACAGATCTAGCAAGAAAGAGAGGACATGCGTGTATATAAGGAGCATAGAGACGTGAAGGGTCGGGTGAAGAATGTTGAAGTTGACAGCTGAGAAGATCATGTAGTTAGTAAGGACTTGCCCAGCACGGGCCAGTAGACCTGCTGCAACGTCCATCCATTCTTTGATCTGTTGCTATGTGGGATAGTGATGAAGACGTTTCGCTCACTGTGTGGCGAAACATCAATAAAGCATCGCATTATACAGCATTTGTGTCATTTTTTCAACTGATGGTAGTGTTGATAGGGTAGTGGTGCCATTGATGACAGTGTTGATGGATATAGTGAATGGTTGGTAGTGTTGATGGATGTAGTGGTGCTGATGGATGGCAGTGTTGATGGATGTAGTGGTGTTGATGGATGGCAGTGTTGATGGATATAGTGGTGTTGATGGATGGCAGTGTTGATGAATGTAGTGGTGTTGATGGATGGCAGTCATGATGGATGTAGTGGTGTTGATGGATGTAGTGGTGTTGATAGATGTAGTGTTGATGGATATTATACAGTAGTGCCTCATATACATTATATCAATGATTTCTGGGTCTAAGGCATTCCGGAAATTTTCATGAAATTCCTTTAATATAAAGGACATGAAACTTATGCTACTTGGCTAAATTTCATCTAAGAAGACGGTTACCCTTTACCGCGCGGTGCCTCAATATTGAGGCACCAAAAGTATGGTTTTCATGGCACTATAGACACAAAGCATATGCTCCCAGAGACTTCTCACCTCAATCCAGCCAATCACACACCTGGGCGGAGCTTGAAGGTGGCAACACTTGGGTATTGTCCTCTGCTATTGGCTGGGAGCTCCTTGAGTGTTCAGTACTGCTTGATTTGTTGAAGGAGCAGCACTCCGACCCTCACTCTCCTGATATTTCACCAATTTACACCACTCCAGAATGTCGGTAAGTTTCTGAATGTGTTTCCAGTGCATTATTGAATGTTTGAACCTCATTTTGAGATGCAAATGAATTGCCTGAGGCATTGAGAAGTAACAAATAAATGCACTTGAAGTTTTGTTTACCTTTTTGGTATCAATATTGAGGCCCGGCCTGACAATGGTAGATTATCACTTACTGTTTTTGTATCAATATTGAGGCCCGGCCTGACAATGGTAGATTATCACTTACCATTTTTGTATCAATATTGAGGCCCGACCTGACAATGGTGATAAGAAATGTGCCAATGAAGGTATCATATATCATGAATTAACAGATCATAATTAGACTGTCTTTGTCACTGATAGCTAACAATTGCATGCTGAATCAAATTCATTGATATATGAGTAATTTTACCTTGTAAATTTATAAAATTTGCTCATATGGAATGCTCATTTTGTGTTTTCTGTTCATTTCAGTTGAACACAAATGTGTTTTATGGATCAAGGGCTCAAAGAAGAAGGGATTACATCGTGCCAGAGTTACATGATGACAGTGACCCTTGAGGAAGTGGATTCTGGAGATGATTATGAGCCACAGGCAGATGCTTCTTCTTCAAGTGAAGATGAACATGAAGATTTGTCTAAGAGAAGTGGGCAAGTTAATGTAAAATGAAGAAATGTACGAAAACAAGCAGTTAAAGATGACGAGGTTGAGGTAGATGAAACAACTGTCAACAACAATAATGCCACCTGGAGCAAACTTGACATAACAAATACTCCATTATGTGACTACAAACATGAGGTACCAACACAGAGGAGGAAAAGAAAATGCCTATAAGTTCCAAGGTTGTTATTTGCCTTGCAAAGACTATGGACCACACAAAGACCAGTGCAATTTATGCAGATAACTTCTTTACCAGTTTGCCTCTAGTGAAATATCTGCATGCTACATTCAACTGCAGGTACACAGACACTGCAAGGGACAGCAGAATTGGAAAACCACTTATGTCTGTCAATGACATGGAAAAAACAAAGGTGAAAAGGAGTGGTATGGATTACTGTTCATTGGATGGTGTCCTTGCTGTACGTTGGAAAGACAGTAAGGTTGTTACTTTACTGACTAATGATATTGGCATCAACCCAGTGACAAAGATAAAGAGGTACAGCAAGGAGCTCAAACGAAAGGTGGAAGTTGACTGTCCTACAGTGATAAAGAATTATAATGCCCATATGGGGGGCATAGATAAGAATGATACATTGGTGCATCTCTACAAGTCTCCACTCAAAGCAAAACCCTGGTACATGAGGCTCTTTGGATATATCATTGATCTTTGTGTCAATGGCTGGTTGTTGTACAGGCGTGACTGTGGTGCTTTGAAAGAGAAATGCATGAACCTCAAGGAATTTCGGTTTTCCATCTCCCATTCTGCAAGAAAGTCAACCAATGGAATCCCAAGGAGCCTGAGATCTCCAAGGTGTTCAACTTCACGGTCTTCTTCAAGGTCTTCTTCACTTGATGACATTCCCAATCGGCATAGAAAAGGCCTCATGATACAATGTTTGATGAAACACAAACACACTGGCCAATTTCTGCAAAGAGGCTTTCATGTAAACATTGCAACACCAAGAACAAGAGGACCTACTCTTCCTTTGCTAGTTCCTTCTGCAAGGTTAATTTATGTCTAAATTCAATGAGGAATTGTTTCCTGGAATTCCATAAGCAACATGCTTAAATTCCTCTGATAATATTTTTGTAACATTTTTTTCAATTTTTTATAAAATGTCAATTACTAAAAATGTGTTAAATTTATTGAAATCAAGTTTCTGTGCCTTTTGTTTACCCAAGTTGTTCATGAATAAACCTTAAATGTATATTTATGCCTTTAATTATCAGTTATGGAAGCTGTTATGATTCTTTTAGACAAATGCCTTTGTCAGGCTTGCATCAAATTTGATGCCTGATCTGTCACCTACAGTTTAACCATTGTCGAGGAGTGCCTCATATTTGATAAGATCAAAAAGGGCATTTTATGGCCCAAAAATAAATAAACTCAAAAAATGATCACAAATAAATATGTCTTAGAATTGCGTATACTGTCACAATATAGGTTGCAATTGTTGCATCTGCTCAAATATGAGGCACGGCCTGGTAAAGGGTTTAAAGGTACAAGGTTTAATTTCCATAATAAATTCTCTACATAGAAGATACGATTTAAATTTCGACCTACCTAGCTCTGGTGTGAGTCACACTCTTTCATTGCTGAATTATAGCGGTAATATTGTTATAGCCACGGAGACGATCAGTTGCATAGAGCGAACCCTAACAAGTACTAGTGGTATCAACAACCTAGTTACCATTATCAGTAACTTCCTCAATGAATTCAACTTTATTATTGTCACGTTCTCACTGTACTTCTATCCCTAGCTTAATTTCGGTGATGTCTGACTGGAGTATATATATCTCCCCATTTTACTATAGTTAAGATTCATCAGGGAACAGGGCAAGTGTTTTCTGCTGTAGGTCTTACTCATATGATGACCCACAACTGAAGATTTTAGTCATCTGACCGAGGCCTTTCGTTGGAGAAAGGATTTCTTAGGCAAAGGAAAAGAAGGACAAATGTGTTGTAGGGTCTCGCAGGTTTTTTCCTTAAAATAAACAAGAAATAATGATGCTTGTTTATATATCAGAAAAATCTCGTTGGCCAAGCAATACCTTTACATTGGGTTTTCTTCCAACAGTCCATCCTCAGAAGCAAGCAGTAGCTTAATTTTTTCAGAATTCTCCAGTGATTCTTGAAGTTCAGTGTCTAAGATGGTGTTCATTACTTAACAACGAAAGGGTTATTATACACAGGAACTGTAGTAGCACTGCTTAGATGAGGCATTTCCTCTTTTGGGTAAGTAAATGTCAGAGCAGACGAATATACTCTGATATTTACTTATCCTCGGGAGGAAACGCCTACTGCTGTAGGATGCACCAATCACCAGCTTGCAGCTATATCAGCCTGGAAAAAGCAATGGCAGGTCAAACTTTCTCCTGAGAAAACACTAATGATAACGATCTCTATACATCACGATGGTAATGCTGAAACAGTTGAAAGAACGAATGGGAGAGTGTTGGTACCCAGGGACGAAGCTGATATCCTTGGGGTCAAATCTGGCTCCAAATTGACCATGAAAAATCACATTGTAAACTTGCAAACGAAACGGCCTGGAAGCTTACAACATTACGACGTATCTCGTATCTGCTGGACAGTGAAGGTTGCAAGATTCGGTACGAGGCACAGTTACGCTAACAACTCGAGTACGTTCCACCTTCGATTGCTTGCAATCCATCTCATCTGTGTCTTACAGCATAGAGAACAGAGCAACACTAGTCATTTCTTGCTTGGATCCAGCTTAAATAGATCCCTCATTTCAACAGATCCTTCAACACAGGAGGGATGTGGGTGGCCTTACTGTTATTTACAAGGATAATGTTGTCAAAGTACCACATATGGCTCCACTTCGAGAACAGCGAGAAGTGAGCTTCTACACAGCAAGACGGGCAGCAAGCAGCAACTTTACTCTGACTGTACCCTTCTACAGAACATCATTTGTGGAAAAATTTTCTCCAAGAGGGGACGTCGGCCCTCTGTCATGGAGTGCCGACCCCTCTCAAAGGGGCTAAGAACCCCTTCTCTCTACTTTCCCACAATGAAGAACATGAGAGGGTTGTGATTTATTATTTTTTGGAACTAGCAGAGATGAAGCTCACATGTCTTAAAAGCAAACATTTTGCACTCAGTAGTTTTAAACTGCAGCTTACTTGAAACGCCCATTTATCTTAAAATATGTTTCTGACACTGGGAAATCAATACACTTTCTAATGGGTTTGCACATTCAGAGCGATGCAATAACAGCATCATTCCACTCGACGTTGTGTAACCCTGAACTATTGGTAATACTTCACCAACACGTCCTAAGTAGACCAGTATGGTGTTGTGCTGAGAAGGAAGAAGTATAGGGAAAAATTATACTCGAAATTAACACAAGAACATCTGGTAGAAGGGAGTATACTGTTGAATAATCATTAATACCGTTTACAATTCCTGAGCAGAGGGACGCCCATTCATACACACCTCAGACAAACACCTCATGACTTTGAAAACAGTTTTTTTTTTTTGGGGGGGGGAGGGGAATTTGATTTGCATATTTATGTGATGGCTCTTCAGTTGAGTTTTGAATTCTTCTTTAGTTGCAATTTAGTTGACTCTGGTTACTTGTGCAAACCACAATTTGTTTTCTACGATTCAGTAAGGTAAGAATTACTCGTCAAGGAGTAAATATGAACCGCCTCAGAGGGAATCTGTAAGATGCGCACCCTAAGAAATATGAGAATATGGTAGGATATAGCAGATAAATATTGGTCAGCAACCAAGAAATGTTTATAGGAGACACAGTTATAAACATTACCAACACTATTTACCTATAAGTCAAATAATCTACGAAGATTTAACAAAAAAAAGACACAATACCGTGACTGGAACAATACACAAATACGAGAGGAGCTTACGACGAAGTTTCGGTCCGACTTGGACCATTTACAAAGTCACACTAACTGATATAATTCACAACTATTTCAGGTTAGAGAGAAACATATACATTAACCCTGAAAATAAAATCTCCAGTTTCCAACCGTGTTGATGGCAATATTCTCAAATATAATATTTTTTCTTATTATTTTTAAAATTGGGAATGTTAATAAGCTCTTTGGTTACGTCATAGACTCTCTTCATTTCCTGCCAAGAATTTTTTTTCTGTTATAATTATATGTTTTAATTCCGAGGATCATCTCTCTCGCACTTGCTCTATCTCTCTGTCTGTCTGTCTGTCTCTCTCTCTCTCTTTCACTATGTCTTTCTCTTTAATTTTCTTATATTTATTTTTTTTACATAGGGTTTAACAAGGTTTGGGCAAGGATTCTTCACTTTATTTACAAGCTAAGAGCTGTTACGTACATCAGCTCATTTTAAAGCCTTTTTATTTTTATGAAACATACAAGTAGAGGACAAGATGAAGTTTGAGCCATCTGTGAGCCAGCAATTTCGTTTGATCAGCTCACTTTATTTCGCTGATATCATTATGTTGTACGACCATGTTCCAGACTCGAGTCATTCCGGGAATAAATGATCTCAGATAAAGTGATTTCTGGAGAAGGGTACAGCCAGAGTGAATTTGCTGCTTGCTACCCGTTTTGTTGTGTAGAAGCTTGCTCTTCGCTGTCCTCGGAGTAGAGCCAAGTGTGGTACTTTGACAACGTTGGCCTTATACATAACAGTAAGGCCGTACACATCCCTCATATGTTGAAGGCTCTGCTGAAATTACAAATCTATCCAGGCTGGATCCAGGCGAGAGATGAGTCGTGTTGCCCTGGTCTCTATTCTGCCAAGTAGTCGCAGATGAGATGGGGCAGGCAATCTCTCTCTCTCTCTCTCTTTCTCTCGCTCTCTCTCTCAAGCAATTTTCTGAGCCTGGTGCTTTTTCTCTAAAACAATTTCCTGAGCTATCTGGTCCTCAAAAGCTAATCATTCTTTTTATCCTTCTTTTCCCCTGGCTTTTGCTCTCTATCTCTGTGTCTCTGTCTTTGTCTGTCTCTGTTTCAGTGTCTGTCTGTCTGTCTCTCTCTCTCAAGTCGAGTAATCGATCCCAAGGCAGATTCTGTGAAGTTTATCCTCGGATCTGTCTCCTTCTAATTCTTATGTTCCTCTCCAATGACTGTAATCATTCTCTACAAAAATGATTATAACTGGCTGAAAATATAATATAAGCTAAGAAATGTACTCGAAAGACCAACGTCTATTGTCCTGCTGCTCCAACACAACTATACCTTAAAAATATAACTGGAGTCCTTTCCCATCATTATTCCAAACCATCGGCAATTTCCTCGAACGTTTCCAAAGCTTTGTTGATTGTTTTGGTTCTGGTTTTAACACTATTACGAACACATGTAATGAAGAGCCTACGAGATTTGGTCGTAATGGGGGCTGGAGCAAACAAACTCAACAGTAGATATAATGTATATTTTGCTTTCACCCACTATGTACAGATATGTACACTATGTACAATGTGTACAGATAGAATAATAATAAGTGTACACCACGGTGAGAGATGGAAAACAGAAACGATACTCAGTAGGTAGGCAAGTCTGCCAGTGCTTACCGCAGGTGAACCACGTTGCTTCAGCATCGACAGGTTTGCTTATGATTGGTTAATAAACCAAGGTACTGATTGAACGACGGGTGCTCTATCGATTGTTAAAGCCTTAGCAACCGGTTCGCTGGATGGGAGGTAGATTATCTGGGAGTGTGACATTCTCCTAATAAATTGTTACATGCTCTGTGCATGCTACAAACACTTACATACAAGTTCATTAAACATTATATGCTGTAAACATGCAATTCTTCATTATTTCTGCAGTTATATTCTATTTTAAATTTGAGTTTTCACTTTTATTGTCCAAGCAAAATATTGTCAGTTAATTAAGCTTGCATCCTCTTCGTACATTATGCACGCGTCGTTATAATTTCTTCATTCCTATTCAGTTTTCACTTTTTTTCATAAGGCATTTTTCATAAAACACCTAAAAATATTTTCAAAGGCCTTGAAAGCAACTTCCACTAAAGTAAATATTACTAAAACTGCCCGAAATACCTAGGCATGCTAGTGGCCGCCTTGGAAATATAATACATATTTTATAACATGTAAACCACACATTGTAAGCTTTATAAGACAATAAACATTTTCATTTTCACAATATTTTGAGAGTGTTTTAAGGGAGAATGCAGTTAGAATATTTCTTCAGCTATAGTTAAAATGTGGACTAAAGCTGAATGTTCCATAGCAACCGGGATGACAAATACCATAGTATTCCCTAGACAAGAAACATACGGTTACTCGTCCAGGAGACTCTCCTTAATGGGATCAAGGTGCGCCAAGAGACTGCCGGCTCATGAACTCCTAACCTGCATCACCTAACTTTTGCAGTTGTTTGGACAGGGAGAAACTTAAGAGATAATTTTATTCTCCTCGGAATTACCCAAACAAATTAGTTGCATATGTAGCACACTGCGTTTACTGCGTCGTAATTTCTCTTTCTTCTGAATAGTGCACAGCATGCGTACCTTTTACTTTATTATTATTATTATTATTATTATATTATATTTATTAGTTTGATAAGAATTATTATTATTATTATTATTATTATTATTATTATTATTATTATAACTATTATTATTGTTATTATTCGTAATATTTTTAAACAAATATTTTCATATTATTATTATTATTATTATTATTCGTAATATTACTTATTATTTTTAAACAAATATTTTTATATTATTATTATTATTATTATTATTATTATTATTATTATTATTATTATTATTATTAGGATGACTTTTTATTGTATTTTTTTACACACGACTGACTTCCACTTAGGGAGGGTGACCCAAGAGAGGGAATAAAAAGCATTAATAATCTCTTACTTACACAAGTGTTTGTCAGAAGTTCACTTTCACAATTCAAACGACTCTCCTTGTGTCTTTCATAGTGCAAGCACTGTATCTCACCTGCAGACTCTCCTGACTTCAATAATGTTTCCTTCTTCACACTCCAGTGGCAAATCATGTTATAAAAACTATTATCTCCACTCTGATTTTACACACTGACTCAAGCCTCCTGGATGCTCAAGCGGCTAGCATTCTAAACCTACTTTACTCCCTAATCTCCCTATTTCTCCTTCCCTCAACCCCGGATTTATACACACTCTTGGTTATCCAATCTGCTCAAACATTTCTTACGTGCGCATATCACATCAACATCCCTTTCTCAGCCCATTCACCATGGGTTCGTAGAGGAGTGTTTAAGTCTTACGGCTACGTCCTGCATCCTCATATAAATACCAGATGATGAGATACAGATGTGTACAGACTACCGAGAAATGAGTGAAGCAACTCAACCTGATAGTTACTCACCTTCATATATTGATGACATCATAGACCTCATTCGTACCTTACTGTGACAAGGCTAAATAAGTGTCGGCATAATCCTAGATTATCATTACTCAGTCACCCCTTTCAGCAAGACCAACTTGCCTACCACATAAATCTCATTCAAATGGCCATTAATTAGGTAAAGTTGCTCATAGACTTAATTAGATTATTTAAAATTTGTAACAGGCCCCTGGGACGAACGTACATTTGACTTAGGATATTATTTAACAGATTTCGAAAACACAAATTAATGGTTAATCGTAGTAACTCAACCATTGGTCTTTAATTTTCTTTCTGCTCTAAGAAGTTGGAATAAATATCTAAAGCAACTAACATACTAGCCATACAAAACTCTAGTGTCTCCCTTGAATAGAAATAGCTGCGATTCATAGAGATGGCAGGTTTCTATGGAAAACTTCGAAAAAAATTCAACAGTATAGTGGGCCCCGGATATTCATGTTCTTTTCTTTTCCAGATTGATGCTTGTGTATGGAGTTGACACAGCTCTTCTTCATGCATCTGAGGAGGAAGATCTCTACCTGGTGGATTACTTTTCCGTCAATCTTAATTAACAGGCCTAGTCGAAGAGTGAAAAGACGGCCTTGGTTTCTGTTTGACATCTTCATGTCATCTGATTTGGGTAAAATATACAGTACAAAGATAACCATCCGGCATACCTGAACTCCATGCAGAATAAAAATACTCACCGAGTCAATCACAACAACACAGAGATGGAACTCACTTTCCACAGTTTGTTAGCCAGTTAATATGTAATAATATTGTACATATATTTTTTGTATGCAGTTGGTTAAGATTAAAATGACTGGCAGCTTTAAGCTTTGCTTTTCCCTTACTATAGCTAAGTAGTAAGCTTAGACAATAGCTATGAGTATGGGATTATTTTTCATATTACTGCTTATAAAGTAAATAGAATATCATCACTTATATTGGTTATTTAGAGCATCTTTTATATTTTAGGTACCAGTATAAAAATGGTTATAAATGACCATAATTTTTAAAGGGATGGACCGGTAAGCCAGAGGAAGGCCTCGGTCAGATGACCAAAAGCTCCAAAGGCGGGTCATCATCTGAATAAGACCCGCGTCAGTAAACACTTGTCCTGTTTCCTGACGAACCTTACCTAACCTAACCTATTTTAGGTATGCTACCAAGTTTTGTGACTCTGTTTACATTTTATTATTTTCGTGGGTAGGAATTATAAAATCATATTTTGGCTAGATTACACGATGTAACAAAATTTAACTTTTGTCGTGTTCCTGGAAAATAAGCATCATTTCCCGATACTTTATAACTAGACAAAAAAAAAATGATACCCAAACTTTGCTTTTGTGGTCAGGACACTTTTGGAACACTGTCAAGAAAGACTAATGTAAAACTATTATGTTCTAGGGCTTTGCTTGACAAATATAGAAACAGGGGCTCACAAACTAGCATTCAGTTCAGCTCTGGCTACCTGAGAACACACATTAGAAGAAGTGAAATGGCATCAAGAGGCTGCAATCATTCTCCAGATGCATTCTGCTACTTATGTGATCAATTCATTAAGACAAGAGCAAAGAAGTTCTCTGTAACAGCATCTAAAAAAAAATGAGAAGTATACAGAGCATATTTTGGCATACCAGTTGCGGGACCAAGACAAGACCTGGGCACCTCATGTTACTTGTGAACATTGTCACAAGCAACATGAGGTCATTAGTTACGTGAAGGGTAAAATCTTGAATAGGAACATTTTTAAATGAAATGTATGTAACAGAAATAAATTCTTTTGTTCTTTACAAGATGGTACATAGGAGAAAAAAGAGCCATGAAGTTTGCTGTTCCTAGAATATGGCATGAACCCACTGATAACTAAACCAACTGCTACTTCTACCTCGTGGATCTTTCCAAACGCTGAACTGGGAAAAATGCATCAGCTGTCTTATCCAGATCTTCCCTCTTCTATTGCATGAGTACCACACAGTGCTGATCGTCCTGTACCAACACCTCCAGAAAGATGTCAACCGTCAGAAGAAGAAAACAGCAAATAAGAAAATGAAGAGCACAGTGAACAAGATTATAATCTCACAGATGCAGCTGTTGGGAGGAATCCTTACTACCCAAACCAAACAGACCTCATTGACCTTATCAGAGATCTTAGTTTGACAAAGTCAAATGCTGGGCTTTTGATTTCAAGGATCAAGGAGTTGGGCTTGGTGGATGAACGTGTGCAAGTGACAAGCCAAAGAAAACGTCACCAACATTTCTCAAGTTTCTTCACTAATGAAGATAGGCTATGCTACTGTAATGATGCATCAGGCCTGTTTGATGCAATTGGAATTGCATGCAATCCAGATGAGTGGAGAATCTTCATTTATAGCTCCTCCAGAAGCCTAAAAGCTGAACTTCTGCTCAGTGGGAACAAGTATCCATCTCTTCCCTTGGCTTATTCAGTGCATCTTAAGGAGGACTTCAGCAGTGTCAAACTTCTACTGGAAGCTTTGAGCTATGATAAGTATGGCTGGGAGGTTATTGGAGACTTCAAAATAGTGGCATTTTTTATGGCACTCCAAGGAGGATTTACCATGTTTCCAGTTATTTCTGTCACTGGATTAGTAGAGACTGAACAGCACATTACCAGAGGAAGCACTGGTCTCAAAGGACAGTTCTCAGTAGGAAGACCTAATATCAAACATAAACCATTGCTGGGTCTTCTAAAGGTTTTGTTCCCTCCATTACACATCAAACTAGGGCTCATGAAAGTTTGTTAAGGGTCTTGACAAAGAGTCTGCAGCCTTCAAGTATATTCAAGAATTCTTTCCCAAGCTATCAGAGGCAAAGGTGAAGGTTGACATCTTCACTGGACCACAAGTCAGGAAAAATCATGGAGTGCTCAGAATTTCCAAAGAAGCTCACAGAGAAGGAAAAGGAATCCTGGGAGAGTTTTGTTGCTGTAGCACAGGGCTTTCTGGGCAACAACAAGGCTGACAATTATGTGGAACTTGTTGAGACCTTGATAAAAACCTATGGTCAAATGGGGTTTAAGATGTCTCTGAAGGTCCATTTCCTTGATGCTGATCTTAACAATTTCAAGGAGAATATGGGAACATACTCAGAGGAGCAAGGGGAGCGCTTCCACCAAGATATAATGAACTTTGAACACAGATATCAGGGATCTTATAATGAAAACATTTTTGGAGACTATATTTAGGGGCTTAAACGGGAAAATATTTGGTTGCTGCTCGCAGATCTAGAAAAAGTGCACATTTTTAACTTCGTAAATATATTTCAGAAAGTTTAAAATAAAATTTGTGTAAATTTATTTTTATGTAAATTTTATTTATTTTACTATGCTTTTGTTTTACATCCAACACTTGCAAAAAATATTGAAATTTAGACATTTTTGTCAAAAACTCATCCTGTAAGCCACAAAAGCAAAGTTTAAAAGGAATAATGGGCATTTTCTATTGTTTTGCTATAAAAAGAGTTGGAAAATAAAACTTACTTGCCAGGAACAAAAATAATAAAAGGTTGCTAAAGTATATTAGTGGTGGTAGAGTATCTTTTTGTTGAGAATTTAGTGTTTTAAATAAGGATTGTTGCAAGTTTTGTTAGAGGAAGGTCAGCTATGTTTTTTTTAGATCTATATTTCACAGTTGAATCTATTTTGATAGAATAATCATGTACTAGAAGGGCTTTCTGATCCTCAGTGTGTGGACCTGATCAAATTTATATTGTAATACGATAGTGCTAGATACAAAGAAAATAAATGGGTTTACACATTTTTAAATGAAAATATATTTTGTTATTTTTACAAATTTTGTTAGTATTTATATATATTATAAATAATGGAAAAACTTCTTTTAATTTCGTTAATGGTTAGGAAGCTGGTGTATTGCTATTTATGGATTTTTCGTAGCTTAAGAAGTGTGAGGGGAGGGTGAAAAGCACAGCAAACTCCGTTTTGATCCAGTACAGCTTAAGATATCATAGGAGTAGGATACTGCTCACATTGCTCCAGTCTGAATATCTTTATCTCGGACCGGGATGTAATTAAGAGAATAGGAGTGAGCCTTGAGATGTGCAACGGACAAGTAAACATATGGTAAAAAGAACGTGTAATGTAAAATGATTGCTTTTAGCATCATGGTCTGGCAATATCATATTTAAATGTGGGTAGAATATACCAAGGACTGAAAATGTTGATGTAAGTATTTAATAAAACTGATTTAGTTATTTGTATGTGACCATGAGATAATAGGTGGATGTTACTAGCATGAAAAGTTTATTATTGAGATTATAATAAATCAGCAAACTTGAGGATGTGGAATTTCCATTCTCTTATATATTCGTTATTGGAGACTGCTATCAATCATTATTTATATATATTCTTTATTATACATTATTCCCCATTCTCTTCATTCTTGCTCAACCATATTCCTGATAACATTGCTACCGTCCACACTTGTCTTCGACCTATGTCAGACCTACTGGCTGTTATCTGTCTGTTGTGGTGACCTGGTCTTAAAGTAACCCTCTCTTGTAAAGTTTTCTTCATTTTTGTGCATTCATTTCGTCGAGCTGACTACGATGGCAAGAATGAGTCATAGGGGCTCATACCCCAGCAGTAACAGCGCTATGGGATGCGTGTATAGAATGCACAGTGTCACTGTAAAATATTTTGTGTGCATTACACAACCACAAATCCTGCAATCAATCCAGAATCAACCAAAAGCGAGGTAGTTTATTGCTTCCGGAATATCAGTGAATAGCTGTCAGTTTTAAACATCAATTAATCAGGGTGAATGGTTGAGCTGCAGGCTAGTCGAGTTTATACCTGCATCCAGGTCAGGTGGTAAGTCTCTTATCAGCTTCATGGGGATTAACACATAGTGAGTTCAATCTTTGTATGAGTATATGAGTTATTTGCTAATTCTCTCTCGTTTATTACGTTACCATAGCATGATATTTGCTAAGTTTAATTAACATACTCTAAATTCGTAAATACATTTTTAAGTGACTGGAATATAATGGTATGAAAAAATACCTTCTGGTTTATGATTCTGGCCTTAATTTAATTTAGATGCTTTAATGGTCGCTCGTTGCTAGTATTACGCGTAAATTTGGCATGCATTGACGGGGTTTTGATGCTCACTCATGAAAAAAATCATTTGGATTGTCGATCTTAAGACTGATCAATGGCTCGCTAAACACAGAGTCATACTGAGACTTCAGTATCTCACTAATTTCTTTGCTGTCATCTGTGTAAGATCCATCTTGTCTGACCAAGGACCCGATACAAGATGTAGTTTTTGCCTCGTTTTTGGAATATTTGAATGTCTTTCAATTTCGCTAATTCCTTTTAGCTCCACCTGTCTCTCCTGGATCCTGTGTAACTCATTTAACTTATGCTCAACATTTTCCACTTCCATGGTCAGTGCTTCCTTCAGCATTTCAGATAATGTAGACTCCATGAGAAGCTCAGTGATTTTTCGCCTTCTCTCGTAAAAGGAGCGTCTCTCTCCAGATAACTTCTTTCCTTCTTAGGGGAATATGCCTTGAACATACTTCAGCTGCCAGACAGTTGATCCTTTCAAGGTACTGGTTTGGATACATACTATTTTAGGCATCTTCAAAACATGTTTCGTTTAGGACATGGTTTAAGTGATCCCAGATGATGTTCTTGTTACTGAAGTTGAATTTGGTGAAGGCATCTTCGTATCTGTATGTATTTTGCTGGTCAGGACTCCTTTGCTTATGAGTCTTTACATCGATTAGATATTGATCCGAATTAATTGTTTTTGATATTATGTTATTTTCCAGGTCATCATTTTTGGAGAAAATATGGTCAGGTATGTTTTCTTGTCTTGTTGGCTTAGGGTAAATTTATCGCAGAGATTAAGCAACTCATGTTGTGTGTCACTTTCCATATGAGTTGCCTCTAGGGATTCTCTCTCCTATAATGTTATTTGTTACATTCGTCCATTTTATACATATTAGACTGAAATCACCAAGGAGCAAGATGTTTGGGGCGGGGGTTGGAAGGTTTTGTAAACAGTTATCACTTTTCAATAACTGTTACTTGAAACCACCAATATTAGAAAATCAACATGCGAGAGTGGTCACTGTAAATACACTTCTGTAGTTGATTTACAGTTTTTACAGCAATAGTGATATTTGCAAATTCATTACAGATAACCTATTTATGTATCAAGAATAATACTCTGACCATGTTTACCGTTGCAGAGAGGAAAAGGGTAGAAATGTTTTACAGAATCATTTACATAAAGAGTAATAATCACAATATTATCAATAATAATGAAAATTTCTGAAGTTCATCACTAAAAATTTGTACGCCACATGTGACCAATTTAACAAGGGGGAGGATTACTTTATTACAGCACTTTTAAAGCACATCAACTGTACAGTATCGATTTTTGTTCCATACAGTTTGGCAGCCTCGATGGTTTACAGACTGCTGAAATAATTTATGAGGTTATCTGCAACAACATCAGTTTAAAAGAATCCACGTACGACTTGTTCTCCTCAGATGGAAAATTTTTACCCCCAAATCCCGTCCTCTGAGGAATTTCGTTTCGCGTCTCTGAAATCTAGGCCTTTTTGTCCTTAAAGTAGCCGAGAAATGAAAAATTAATACATCTGAGTATGCTCTTTCAGTCTGTTTAGGAAGTGGAAGTGATACATAGGTGAGCAGCTTTGAAAACTTTAATTTCCGATAAAATATCTGTGGAAGGATTATTCCTCCGGTGTCAAGAAGTACCAGACATGGAAAATTACTTTCTTTGGTGTTTCCGGTATACAGGAGAATTAGGGTGCTGGTGAAAGCAGAGAACATTTCCAGGAGTGGGCATCTAGAAATTAAAAACATGTTAGCTGACATTGCCAAGATTTTTTTTCTGGCCTCGTATGGTTTGATTGTCTTCCCAGTACATGAGTTGCAGTTCAGATTATAGAGAAGCATGGGAGTGCGCGTTTACCCATTTGTTAAATTATGTCTAAGCCATTTGTTAAATTATATCTAAGTCAGCAACGCTATCTCTGTCAACACTTTATCGCTGTTAACACAGCCATCTTTGTAAACACAGCCATCCCAGTCAATTCCACCTCCTCTGTCAATGCCGCCATCCCCGTCAACGCCCAACACGCAATCTCTGTCAACACCGCCATCTACATCAATACAGCCATCCCAGACAGCACGGCCATCCCCGTCAATGTGGCCATCTCTGTCAATACCGCCTTGTGTCGACACAACCATCTCGCCAACACCGCCATCCCCGTCAACACAGCCATCTCTGTCAGCACCGCCATCCCCGTCAACACAGCCATCTCTGTCAGCACCGCCATCCCCGTCAACACAGCCATCTCTGTCAGCACCGCCACTCCCGTCAACACGGCCATCTGTCAGCACCGCCATCCCCGTCAACACCGCCATCCCCGTCAACACAGCCATCTCTGTCAGCACCGCCACTCCCGTCAACACGGCCATCTCTGTCAGCACCACGATCCCCGTCAACACAGCCATCTCTGTCAGCACCGCCACTCCCGTCAACACGGCCATCTCTGTCAGCACCGCCATCCCCGTCAACACAGCCATCTCTGTCAGCACCACCATCCCCGTCAACACAGCCATCTCTGTCAGCACCACCATCCCCGTCAACACAGCCATCTCTGTCAGCACCGCCACTCCCGTAAACACGGCCATCTCTGTCAGCACCGCCATCCCCGTCAACACAGCCATCTCTGTCAGCACCGCCATCCCCGTCAACACAGCCATCTCTGTCAGCACCGCCATCCCCGTCAGGACCCTCATCTGACACATAAACTCGTATGTTTCATGGACGAATTACTCTTGTAAACTATACACATGTTTAAGTGTTATTTACCCTTCGGTATTTGTGGTATTTGCCCTTTGGCGTTTTTAAGTTCAGTAGAAAGTTGTTTCTGCCAGTGATAAGCTTCTCTAAACATTTTTCTCGGCATCTGAATTTAGTCGCAACGTCAAAGATTTTCAAAATTTCCACATCTAGGTAGAGTCGGCTTTATTTTCTCAAGACCTTTGCAAACACTCAAGAAAACATTCCACTAAACCCTGTCCTCAGGGTGTAAGCAATAGTGTTTATTCGTGTACAAGATTATATTTTATCTCTATAGTTAAACAACAAATTTTCCGTCAGTTCTATGTATATCAGCAAATTCAGAAATTCTAGGTTGTCGTTAATTCAATCCTTCACTGATAACCCTTTTCACCTAGACTTTTCAAACTGTAACACCTCTTCTCTCCCCCGCCCTCTGCAACAAAGTTCCACAAAATTCCTGTAATACAATAAATAGCAGACTTTTACCCGTATGTCGTATTGTCTGATCCCAAAGCAGCAATTTTAATATCCAAACATTGTCAAGTGTGCAAAGTTAATTAGCATTTACAAAATATTGTTAGTTCCACATTATAGTGTGTGTACTTCAACGAGGCATAAAAAAAATCCCATTTACGTAAGGGTACTTGAAAACTTCCAACACAGTGAACACACGTTATTCTGATAAACTCTGTGTAATTACCTATTTTTAATTTTGTCTATACCTTCCTATCTGTAGCTTCAAACTTATATAAAAGTTTGGACTCTAACTTGCTCTTGTCCTGTTATTTCCTTATCGAAATTTCTTTCTTCCTCTCTCCTTACATTTAAACATTCATTTCCAGCCTCATTGTATCTCTGACAAGTTTCTTCATTGATGAACTTTCTGTTTTGTTTTCAGTCTCATTCCTATTTTTATCTATTGCTCTCCAACATCTATCATTAAGCCATTCATCATTACTTAGTCTCATTTTCATATTAGAAATAAACTGTTTAAATCCGTTTTCTTCACAACTCTTTGTACAGATTACTCAAATCTGTTCTTTGTTCTATATTGTTCCATTTATCTAAAATACTTTTTAAAAGCCTAGTAAATCCCTTTCATATAATCTAGTTGTCACAAGAAGCAATATTCTTTTTTATCTAATAAGTCATAGTTCAATCTTCATATTATTTCTAAAAGAACTTTATCAATCACTACATGTGAGATTAAATAGGTCGTGTTGATGTTTTTTTTCTCTGGTCAAGTATATATCCTGACGCATGTGTATATCCTAATGCATGTGTAGATACTGACGCATGTGTATATCCTGACGCATGTGTATATCCTGACGCATGTGTATATCCTGACGCATGTGTATATACTGACGCATATGTATATCCTGACGCGTGTGTATATCCTGATGCATTTGTATATCCTGACGCATGTGTATATCCTGACGCATATGTATATCCTGACGCATGTGTATATCCTGATGCATGTGTATATCCTGATGCATGTGTATATCCTGATGCATTTGTATATCCTGACGCATGTGTATATCCTGACGCATGTGTATATCCTGATGCATGTGTATATCCTGATGCATTTGTATATCCTGACGCATGTGTATATCCTGACGCATGTGTATATCCTGACGCATGTGTATATACTGATGCATGTGTATATCCTGATGCATGTGTATATACTGATGCATGTGTATATCCTGATGCATATGTATATCCTGATGCATTTGTATATCCTGACGCATGTGTATATCCTGACGCATGTGTATATCCTGACGCATGTGTATATCCTGATGCATGTGTATATCCTGATGCATTTGTATATCCTGACGCATGTGTATATCCTGACGCATGTGTATATCCTGACGCATGTGTATATACTGATGCATGTGTATATCCTGATGCATATGTATATCCTGATGCATGTGTATATCTTGACAAATGGGTATATCCGCATGCATAAAAAATCTCTCATTAAGTTGCGGAAATCTGCTATTTATTTATATACAGTTTCCAGATTTATCTCTATATTTACATTCACAAAACTTCAAAACTTTTTCTTTATCACTGCCACATTTCATTAATAGTTTCCTCGGGATAATATGTAATCCCTCGTTTATCTTATCGAACTCTTCTCTTTCTCCAAGTGTTATTAAATGATGGATATTATTAAGAGCTTTTCCTTTTTATTTTGTACTTTCATTTCCAAGATTTCAACATTTTCAGCATTTTCGATTTCATTTTCCATATCTTGAAGAGAGTCTTTTATCAACATTGTCAGTCATAATCTTTTCTTTCCTGATCAGTTTCTCCTCTTGAGTGAGCAACGTCAGTAACATGTAGCCTCATTTAAAACTTATCTTTTCAGTATAGTTTCAGTTAAGGAAATTACATCAGTTTTCTTTTTATTTATAATGTTCCTTATTTTTAATCTTATTAGACTAATCCATCTGTATTATTGTCAGCAATTTTCACAAAAATGGCATTTTTAACTTTCTCGTTTTCCCATTTTTTTTACTTTTTTTTATGGTTTCCATTTATTCTGTGGTTATTGCTTAAAAAAAAACATTTAATGGATCTGTATGGTTTTGTTGTTCTGTAAAATGAGTTTCTTCAATTCATCACTTCTGCCCGACTAATATCGCACTTGTAGAGAATTCATTGGCTAAAAACATCCCTGTCTATTTCTTGAATTTTGCAATACTTTCTACAATCTTACATATAAATTCTCCAAGACATTGTCACTCCTTCTCTAAGCTTTCGTAGATATTGTTTGAAAAAGGTGCTAGCCGCACCAGCTGTTCTCCTACTGTCTTATACGTTGTTATTCCTGCATAACTATCTGCCACTTTAGTTCTGTACTCTACTAAATCTTTAATTACAGTTGTTAGAAGATCATTATTTTTAGCCAATTCCTGATCTGTCACATCACTTTTCTTAATTTTCTCAAGCTTGTTTACTTTATTATTTCTGGATTTGTTTAAACGAGGACTCAAAACTTTTCCATTTTATTAAAGTTGAATTGTTGTCATTTAGTTTCTCTACTGATCCTTTTTGCCTTACCTGATTTAGTGCAATTATTTTATCCATCCATTCACTGCTATTCTTTTCTGCAATCGTATAAGCATCTCTGTGTTTGTGTTCACTCATGTGTATGTATAGTAAATGCACAAGTAATTAAGTAAGCAAGCTGAAAAAATTAAGAAAAAGGTGTGATAAATCAGAAAATAGCAAAAAATAATGATGTTATACAGAAGAAAATTAGAAAGTTTAGTATTTCTGAAAATGTGTGTGTGTGGTGTATATATAAATATATATATATATATATATATATATATATATATATATATATATATATATATATATATATATATATATATCCTAGGTAGTAGGTTGGTAGACAGCAACCGCCCAGGGAGGTACTACCGTCCTGCCAAGTGAGTGTAAGATGGAAGCCTGTAATTGTTCTACACGATGCTAGGCTTGTAGGTGTCTTTTTTTCTGTCTCATACACATGCAAGATTTCAGGTACAACTTGCTATATCTGCCTACGCTTAGGTCACACCACACATGCAT